>NC_074715.1:39235085-39355085 GCF_947242115.1 Biomphalaria glabrata
GTCCAATAATGGATACTACATCCAATCTGTCCAATGGATACTACATCCAATCTGTCCAATAATGGATACTACATCCAATATGTCCAATGGATACTACATCCAATATGTCCAATGGATACTACATCCAATATGTCCAATGGATACTACATCCAATCTGTCCAATGGATACTACATCCAATCTGTCCAATGGATACTACATCCAATCTGTCCAATGGATACTACATCCAATCTGTCCAATGGATACTACATCCAATCTGTCCAATGGATACTACATCCAATCTGTCCAATGGATACTACATCCAATCTGTCCAATAATGGATACTACATCCAATCTGTCCAATGGATACTACATCCAATATGTCCAATGGATACTACATCCAATCTGTCCAATGGATACTACATCCAATCTGTCCAATGGATACTACATCCAATCTGTCCAATAATGGATACTACATCCAATCTGTCCAATGGATACTACATCCAATCTGTCCAATAATGGATACTACATCCAATATGTCCAATGGATACTACATCCAATATGTCCAATGGATACTACATCCAATCTGTCCAATGGATACTACATCCAATATGTCCAATGGATACTACATCCAATCTGTCCAATGGATACTACATCCAATATGTCCAATGGATACTACATCCAATCTGTCCAATGGATACTACATCCAATCTGTCCAATGGATACTACATCCAATCTGTCCAATGGATACTACATCCAATCTGTCCAATGGATACTACATCCAATATGTCCAATGGATACTACATCCAATCTGTCCAATGGATGCTACATCCAATCTGTCCAATGGATACTACATCCAATCTGTCCAATGGATACTACATCCAATCTGTCCAATGGATACTACATCCAATCTGTCCAATGGATACTACATACAATCTTTCCAATGGATACTACATCCAATCTGTCCAATAATGGATACTACATCCAATCTGTCCAATAATGGATACTACATCCAATCTGTCCAATGGATACTACATCCAATCTGTCCAATGGATACTACATCCAATCTGTCCAATGGATACTACATCCAATCTGTCCAATAATGGATACTACATCCAATAACACATTAACGAGAAATATTTAACAAGCGAAGTACAAAAAAAAACCCTTTAAAAAAAGCAAAGCTTATATTAAGTGTATCAATTAGTTTGGATCAGTCATGTAATTAAATTTGTAATAGATCTAGAATAACAATAATAAATCTGTGTGATTAGAAATATTTTTTACCAATTGTTTTTGTTAAGCGCTATTTCATGCTTTTAGCTTTCTAAACACGCTATGATCTTATCACTTGTCTGAACCAGTTGGAAAGGGGGAAGGGGAGAAAGAACGGGGTATCTGGGTGATCGCTTTTTAATTTGTTATTAAAAGGAACAATCTGAATTCAAAGGCCTAAAGCCTTCTCAAGCTTCTCAAGCTAACGAGATAACCACTCTACTAGCAAAGAGTCTAAGAACATGGAAGATTGTACAGTTATCTATAGTTTCTATTTCATGTATGTGTTCACTAAACCCTAGACAACAATCCATAAAGGGGACTAATTCAGCTTATCCCACAACTTCAGTCAAGTACAAATTGTTTCCCAGACAGACAGAGTGAGTTGATATAAGCTTTGTAAAAAGCTTATGGAACAAGCAATGTATCTATTTTAATATACATGTACCATTTTAGAAAAGAATGCTGTCCCTTTACTGCTCGAAGGAAAGGATTAATCGAGCCAATATTTTATATCTTCAATTTGTAGAAACATTGTAAGTACTTCTGCAGTCACGTGACTTTCGCGTCACTAAATATAGATTGTCATGTGATCATGAGAGGGAAATAAAATGTTCAGTTCGTGATTATTCTGCAACCCAACTCAACTTTATCTTATTCTACTAACCCGTGGCCCAGACACTTGCAATGACGCGTGAGTACCCATCCACAGTCAGCCCCGCCCTAAGATAGTGCGTATTGAAATAAAGAGAAGAATAGAAAGAGATGGAAAGAGAGAGAGAGAGAGAGAGAGAGAGAGAGGGAGAGAGATGGAGGGGGGGTGAGTTTTTGTTTACGCTGGATCTGGCACAGGTGTGTCCATGATAGCGCGTGTTAGCACGTTAGTGTGTGTGTGTGTGTAACAGGAGTGAGTGGATTGATAGATGCTCATCAACAGAGAATTATTTGACCACATGCTGTTGGGGTTCATCTGCCAGAGAACGTCATTTTGACACTCGCTTGTGCGCGTGTGTGTGTGAGGGCCACTGGTTTATTAACGAGACATCTTAAAAATTAAGTCATTATACATCCCCCCCCCCCCCCCACCGCTGTTGTTGCGTGATGTTAAGATCAGACTAGAGAGATCAGGCAAACATTATGGCCTAGATCTAATAATCTGACATGAAGAAAAAAACACGAGCGTGTCTAGGGGGAAGAACTCCACATTTTCAACTATATATTTCAATAATGTATATGTTAGTTCCCTCATTCTATTACAAACAAAATAATTAATTGACTAATTGGTTGTTTTTTACATTTATTTACGTATTGTTAGGACAAAAATTATTTTTTAAAAATCCACTTGATCTGAAATAGGTGAGGGAGAAATAATGTGTATAATTATCTAACGGGAAAACCCCCCACATATTTAGCCATACATTTGAATACTGAATTATTAATTTCCCTTGTTGGCATGAAACAAAATAATTAATTACCAGTAATTGATTAACTAAAGGATTTTGTACAAATTGATTCATTTCTTCTCTACGCCAACGAATATTTATGCAAAATTTCAACTTGATCCGAGTTTGGGTGTGGAAGAAAAAAACGTGTACAAACATTTTACCAGACAGACAGACAGACAGACAGACAAAGTGAGTTGATATAAACTTTGTACAGTGCACAATGAAGCCGCAGAGTCTCGGTTCCATTAGACTTGACATTTTATCTTCTGTGTCGATGCGGTCCTTCACACGTGATAAGACATTCATGTGATCCCGGACTGAGCAAGATTGGGTACCAGTAAATTTAGTTTCAATGTTTCACCAAGTTAAACTCGAACCAGGAAAAAAAGAAGCTAAATTTCATCTTTTCATGACTGTAAGTAAACCAATGTAAGTAAACCAATGTTAGTAAACCAATGTTAGTAAACCAATGTAAGTAAACCAATGTAAGTAAACCAATGTAAGTAAACCAATGTAAGTAAACCAATGTAAGTAAACCAATGTAAGTAAACCAATGTAAGTAAACCAATGTAAGTAAAACAATGTAAGTAAACCAATGAATGTCAATCAATAGACAAACGAACACTTTTAAACGAACACTTTTAAACAGAGTGGTCATCGGAGCATGGCAGTAAGAACTAGTGTCTGTATCAACAGACGTGACTAGCCTGACCCAGTGCCGTATTTAGACTAAAAAAGACCCTAAGCTTTTTGAGATATGGGGTCCTCTATAAGTAAGTCTTGATATTATATTTCATGAGGGGGGGTGTCCTAGGCTTACTTTGCCTATAAGTAAATCCGGACCTGGTTGCGTCGAGGAGTGTTTCGATCATGCGTAATGTTAATAATCTCTGTCTGGTCCAAACCATTCAGATTGTTTAGACAAGCATTCACAATGACATTGAAAGATTGATAATCGATCTTTTTCTTAGTGATATAACTCTTAACAATCTTTTCATCCCAGTTTTTGAGGTCACGATGTTAATCATTATATCCTTCTCTCAAATCAAATTATTTCTTTCTTTGTTTTGTTTCTTCAGGCATTCATTAAAAAACTAAATTACTAGATGAGATATTTACAAATAATTGTTTTCACTATGTTTATGTCTGTGTTTATGTCTGTGCTAAGTTTATGTAAGCGATTAAACATGTCAGAGTGACAGCACCTGGTTATTGAAAGTCTATTTCATATCTCATTATCTCATGAATTTATAATTATATATATATTATATATATATATGGAGACACAAATAGAGAGAGAGAAAGAGAATAAATATAAAGATGCCATACACATTTAGGTTAGATCTGAATTCTAGCTTAACTATTTTTTTCTTGTTTAACAGATTGCATTTTGTAAAATCTTCTTTTAATTTAAAATAATCATGCTTTTTATGTAATTTAATTTTGTATGTATGCAAAATGATTACTTCTGGTCAGTTAAAATAAATCATACAAAATGTAACTGAATTCAAAGATAAATAAAGCAGGTTTTGAACTTCTATATATTCCATGGGCGTAGCCAGGATTTTTTTTCGGGGAGGGTTTGGGGGGGGGGATTCCGACCTCCCCCCCCCCCCCCCCGCCGCGGAAAAAAATTATATATATATGTATGTGTGTGTGTGTGTACATAATTAATCTTTATTACATTCTGACGTTTATTGTTTATTGTAGACTCCCCGCCCTTGCTAGCAAGGAGGTCTGGGGGAGTTCGCAGCGCTCCCCCAGCGCGGGGCGAAGCCCCGCCGCCGAGCACTATTTCTGGTATTGAAAGCCAACAAAATGCATATTCTGAGGTATCTACAGTGCATTATCTTGCTATTAAAAAGTCTTATTTCAAAAACCTAATGTGCTATTCTTACTGACTTAGACCCTCTAGCGCCGTTCGGCGCATTTTCCGGCAAGCTGTTTCCGCAACTTTTATTTTGCGTAATTCATTTTGTCGGAAAACATGTCCCGCAAAACCTCATGCGACGCTATGTCACAACCTTACTAAGGATTCGACTCCCAGTTCGGCATATGATTTCTTTGATTTAGACCCGATCTCTATGACTGACTCCTAAAATCTGTCTTAGCCATCTTTGTTGAGACACATTTAATGATTTTCAATTTCCGCAGAAGACTATTCACACTTTATTAATGGAGCCCAAGCCACTGGTAGAAATTTGTAACCTTTCTTGACTACGCTCTAGGAATTACATGCCTGTATTTCGCTATAGATTTTATATAGAAAAGGAAAGTTTTTCCGTCAAATCATCTGTTGAGGGGTTTTAAACTAAAAAATCTCTGTTTTTTTTGTTTGTTTTGTTTTTAATTCAAAACCCCATTTAGCTACGATCATAGAATTTGGTGACTGTAGTTTGCTTTAAAATAATATTGAAGAGAGAGGTTTTCAACTCTAAACGCTCTGTAGGGGAATTTTAAACTCAAAACTATCTGGAGGGGTTTTAAACTTTAAAGAAAAAGCCATCTGGAGGAGGGGAATTTAAACTCAAAACCCCTTTGGCTATGCTCATAGATTTTATAGTGTTTAATTTGCTTTTTTTTTATATTGAAGAGGTACTTTTTAGCATCAAACTCCAACTGGAAAGGGGGTGGGGGTTAAACTCAAAACCCCTTTGGCTACGCTCATATAATTTTAAGTGTGTAATTTGCTTTTTTTATATTGAAGATGGGGTTTATCGTAAATTTTGGATGGGGTTTTAAAATCAAAATCTTCCTCAACTGTGCTGTTGGAATTTAGGGATTGTTGTTTGCATTTTTTTTGTTTTGTTTTATAGAAGAGGGGGATTTAACTGCAAAAACCTCTGGTAGGAGGTTTAAAATTCAAAACCCCCTGTAGGGTGTTTTAAACTCAAAACCCCCTGATAGGGGTTTCTAAAATCTCAAAACCCCCTGGTAGGGGGATTTAAACTCAAAACCCCCTGGTAGAGGGTTTTTAACTCAAAACTGCCTCGGCTGTGCTGTGGTAAGTGATGATTTAGTATTAAAATCTCACCTAAAATAAACAAAATGAAAGCAAAAATCAGCCACTTAATTCCGTCCCCACCCCCCTGTGGGGGGGATTTCATTTCGGGGGGGGGGGTTTGAACCCCAAGAACCCCCCCCTGGCTACGCCCATGATATATTCTAATCATTAATCTTTTTTTTTTCGCCGCCACTTCCTTTAAAAAATGTAACACTTCTAGAGAGAATCCAAATACGAGAAGTATGTAAATATGTCTGGTATCTTTACAACCCACAGCTCTGTAATAATCTCTTCATTTCTTTGATAGCTAGACATATTTATATGTTAGTAGACTTATGGCATATTATTTTTATTATGTTTAACTAGAAAAGAAGGATTTTAACAAGAGGCATTGACAAATATCTAACTGAGTGGACAGCTTACTTAAACAAAAAAGCACCAACTCTCACACGTAAACTGCAGCAGAGTGTACGAGAGACTTCTCCCCTCAACTCTGCAGCTCTGAGTCTGAACAAATGACGGAAGGCCTGGTGATCGATTGTCCAGGTAAAACAAAACGAAAGAAACACTATTTGGTTAGTACCCTGACGATTGCCATCATTTGCTAGGCAGTTAAGTTCGTACTTGAAGTCAGACTTGACTAGGAGAGACTAGAGGGGAGGGGGAGGGATATCGCAAACTTGTTTTTTTTCTGAGACCCAAGATTCCGTCCACGTCAGTCATTTTCACTGAGTATAATGAGACACTGGAGGTGACTTGAATTAAATCACATTTGATAACGGTTTTGTAATGATTATGACCAGAGCTGCTTCGTTGACTTTTGTTGATGATTCAGTTGACAGACATACAGCCCCCTGGATTATGAGATGAATTAAACTCAAAGTACAGAGATATGTCACATTAACAAGTTTACAGCAACGGGCGACGGACTTACTCTGTACGTACAGAAATGACGTAATGCACTCAGTTCAACTTTTAGTAGAATTCATTAGTTTCGAATTCGTATCCATTTAGTTTTGTTTCCTTCGCTTCTATCAACTCGCTGCGCGCGTGCGTGCGTGCGTGCGTGCGTGTGTGTGTGTGTGTGTGTGTGTGTGTGTGTGTGTGGTCCAAATAATGGTCACGTTCTCTCTCCCACTTCCAGTTCTCAGACCAAGTGGAAATTTTGCAAATTATTCATTGTCTATGACAGCCCACGAATCAATAAAAAAAATACAATTAGTTAATCAATCAGTCGTAATAAATTAATTTTGATTGGCATGGAAAATGTACTTAGCTAAAAGTAGATAAGCCTTGCAATAAAAAGAGATATGGCAGCGATTGAGCGGTGCTCTCCCATCAAAGCGCGAATGGAACGGGACTGTTGTCAACATGCAAGACTGCAGATGCGTTTAATTCCAGGAGAGTAACAAAGCAATAGTGTGTAACGTTATGATTGATTCTAAATAATTGATGCTATTTCACTCAATGCTTCTCCCCGAGTAAGAATCTTGGTTAAGCGAATGTATAGATCTAGAACACCTTTTAATATTCCAATAATAAGCATTTAGATCTAGACTTAGAAAACAATGCGCAAAATTTTCCTGAACAATTAATTTATTAAACTCTTGAATCAATTATGCCTTACATTCGGAAATTCCCGAACTCGATAGTTCTTTCAAAACCGATGTAGGATCTAGACCTACACTTAGTCTACAGCCAAATTTACATTTATTGATTTTCGCTTTGAAAAATTATAAAATTATTTTCCCCATGTGGCCAACAAGCTAGTAATTCTATTCTCAGCGATATACATCAACTGCTAAATTTCTAGGAAAATCGTTAGATCCATTTTTGAGATAAGCTTCCGCCTATCCTCAATGAAGGAATGACTTGAATAGAGGCATTGTAAACACAAAGATATGCTTGCTAATAGAATAGAAAGGCGTGGCTTTGGGTTGAAATGTGGGCAACGGAACATGGAGTTGTGTATAAACAATGGATGGAGTAGGTTGGTTTGAATGTGTCCAGTAAGTGACCAGAGTGGCTTAACAAAGAAACTTAATGTAACTTAGACAAAATAACACTAAAGTGAGTTAACTTGTAATGACTACTGGCAGTGTTCTAAGTGACAAATGACCATTCAGCCCCAAGTGTCCGGTGGCCATCCAAGATTTACGACGCGTCAAAAACAAATGTAGGGAACCAGCGTCAAGAGGTTAGGTCAATGTGACCGCGACACTGAAAGGAAGTAATGACATGATCTATTAATCTGCTTCATAGTCTTAAATCAAAACGAGGTTCTCAAACAAGAACTGAAACAGCAATTTGATATCTTAGATCAAACCGAGG
This sequence comes from Biomphalaria glabrata, assembly GCF_947242115.1. Lineage (NCBI taxonomy): Eukaryota > Metazoa > Mollusca > Gastropoda > Planorbidae > Biomphalaria > Biomphalaria glabrata. The sequence continues at coordinate 39,243,118 of NC_074715.1, forward strand.
TTCTCAAACCATGACTTAAACGGCAATTTGATATCTTAGATCAAACCAAGTTTATCAAACCTTGACATAATCAACCGTTTGATATTCTTAGATCCTACACATCTGTTTGATATTCTTAGATGAAACCAAGGTTCTCACACCATGACACCTTATTTTAGTAGAAACATTCATTAATAATTCGCATGCTTCTAAATCAAATAATGAAATATAAAATTTATTTTTATATAACAGTTATTAAATTTATTCCTGAAATGGTACACACTTTTATTGTAGTCATTTCTTAGTAGTTCAAACTTCTGGTCTTCTTACGAGTACTTAAGAACTCATACAAATATTAACATACACTCAAGTAAATACATTTATATTTAATATTTAAAAAGTGAAATATTTCAAAATTGTGCCATAACCATTTCATGATATCTTTTATAGCCGATATTATTTATGTTGAATCTAGTTAAATTCAATTAACATATCTAAAATATTCTTAGCCACTAAAAAGCTAAATTTAGCTACTTTACAAAACTAAAGTATAGTTTACTTCAACTTATCAAGAATCCCGCCCTCTAACATCTTGTCAGCCAAAACTGTGTAATTATTATAAGTACCTCGACTGGTGATGTGCAGGCTATTACTAAGTCAACATGACCTACACGGTCAACGTGTAACGTTAGTGTCCTATAAATTTGATTGGCTCCAGCAGTCTGGAAATAAAAACTTGTTTGTACCGTGCTGCCTTCAACCAATTTAAAAGACCAGGTAGAGAGCTAGTGATCAATGAATATATTCGCTGGCTCTAACACGCTGACGCACTTCAAAGTAAAAGTGATCACAGTTGCTAAACACAAAAACATTTAAATTAAAACAAAAAACATGGGGTTTATTGAACAAACTTGTAAAATTGAAATAAAATACTTGAAATCTTAAGTAGCAAATGATTAAAAAAAACAACAACAAAAGAATTATGAGCTGACTTCGTTGTTGCAGGGGCGTAGCTAGGAATTTCCCATCGTTTGGGGGCCCATGGGGGGCTTGACCTCTATGGGAGCCCCTGCATTTTGCGTAATATTTAATTTTTAATGTAAAAAAACTCTCATTTGGGGCCCCCTCAAGTGGGGCCCGGGAGGATTTTCACATTCTCCCCCCTCCTCCCCGCACCCTAGCTACGCCACTGCGTTGTTGTTGTTTTTTCAAACAGATATTCTGTATGCATATGTCTGTTTATGTGTGTGTGTGTGTGTTTATTCTTACTCATGAAACATTTTCTTTCTGTCTTTTCTGTCATTGTGTTTTTACATTTTAATCTGGTTCAATCCGCTCGGACTGGGACGTAGGGCAGAAAAGAAGGACAAACATGTTACTTGTGAGATGCAAGACAAAGGTCAATATTAGTTCTCTTTTTTTTTTTTAAATCAGGAAATTAGTTTGGATAAACCAAAAAAAAAACACAAAAAACCCCACAATTGACGTCAGTAACCTTGTGCCACATTGGCAGACGTTTAACAACAAGAGCAGATCTAAAGCCAAGTTACTCTTGACTTTTAATTTGTGTGTTTTATGTTCGAGATACTGTATATACAGAAAAGGTCCCCCTTTCAGACCTTGCGATCTATAGAGGAAATGTTGTAAAGGTCATCTGTTTCTGTGGCCCACGGTTTACGAGAGTGTCATGTGGCCAGCACAACTACCAACCACCTTTACTTTACCCCAACTAATGTCAGGTATTTATTAGAGCTGAGTGGACTCAGAGGCGCCCAAAGATCCCAAAATTAAAAATCCAAGTTTTTACCAGGATTCGAACAAGGGGCCCCCATTTCAGAAGCCAAACGCTTTACCACTCATCCATCGTAATACGTTAACAAATTTCCATAGCATGTAAAAATTATTTCAGCTATCTCATATTATTTGTTTAAATTTTATTTTGGGTGGCGAAATGTGTAAGTCATAGCTGGGTCTCTGCAGCCCCATGAGATACTACAGTGTTCCATTATCATCGTTATCATAGATAAGTCTTATATCATTACATTTTTTGAGCTATTATTTTTACTCAACTGATTTCAATACTTCAAAATAGACTCAACAGTTGTTGATTTTAAAGAGACAAGCATTGCAGTCAACAAAGTGTTCTCTGACATTTGACAGAACGTGGCGATGAGTGTATCCTGAAGACAGCGGATCAAGTCTTCGTGTGGGCTATCTATGTAGGAAAAAAAAATGTTGAGCGATATGTTCGGTATTATCCTTCTGGTTGTCTGGTCTTATCAAGATGCCAGGCTTGTCACCGTGTCAAACAGCATTAGACCTGATGTTGTCAGCAGCAGGCAGCCATTAGTAAATTATCCAGAAGAGTGGACGTCAAGGGTTCCCAAACATGTTGAGTACCGAGCAACATCTTGAATGATATACAGCGTACCGGACAGTAGAAGTACCGGACAGTAGAAACCTCATTTTTTAAAGACTTGTGCATTTCTGTATTTTGTCGTATTCCAATGAACAGTGTCAGAATATCGCAAATTAAATCGTCGCTGCAATCCGATATATATACAGTTTAATATGTCGCAAACTAAACCCTAATCTAATGTATAAATAGTATAGAGAATACCAAAACTAAGTTTCAAATGCATAAAGTAACACTGAGTCTGGAGGATAAATACATCATTGTTATAAGGGACTGTCTGGTCATGTAGTAAAAAGCAAGGAGTAAAAACTTTTAGGAGACGCCTTTTTTTTTTAACTACGTGGTTGGTACAAGCTTTGACCTACAAATTTTGCCACATTTAGTGTAGATATAACCGTTGTCCAGCGGTGTAATTTTCTATAATTAATCTATACATTTTCTTTCGACGTTCTGCGGGATGTTTGAGCTTAGATATAATCACCTTTGCATTTTGATTGAACATTTCATTAATACCAATCTAAAAATATGGCCTTTTTTTGGCATACAGAAAAATACAACTTTTCAATTTGAAATTATCTATGCGCGTCAAGGTTTCGTAAAATGCTTGAACAAGATGTTTATTTACAAAATAGTTTCGAAACTTAAATTTATCATAGCGCTAAAATATTCAAATAAACGTTTCACAGTAATGAAGCCAAGAAAGTTAAAGAGTTCTAGTACCTTCTGTGATGTCGCAGAAGTGAAGTTTACTAATAGAAAAGGGAGATAATAAGCACGGTTGGCCAAAATAGTTTAAAAGTTTAAATCTTGAATCTATAAGTGAAATTTGAGTTTAATTGTATGTTTGTGTTGTTAGGCCACCATTAGGGATTAGTGATACGTTTCATAGAAAGAGAAAGATTTGACTTGGAGACAAGGACGGGCGACTAGACTAGTACAAACAAGACGCGGATTTTTGAAACAAGAGCGAACTGTAAACAGACGACCTTGACGGCTTTCTAAAGAGACAAGTTTGATGAACGTATACATCTATGTCAATGTCGTGATTGGAGAACTATAGCAGTTGAACTGATTTGCATAAGAGACAGAACCCAGTGCTCCATCTTTTCAGCATTTCAACTTGTGGAATTAAAAGTGTTTCATTTTCATACAGACAGGCGCAGAAGACGAAACGAAATCGTAAATACATCGCCGGCGGACAACAGCCTTGTCTGCACGAGAGTGGAAAAATAAGCAGGTCGCAACTGGACCTTAGTAGTCATGTGAAACACTGCACTCATCCTCACTCTCCGGAATCAAACACATTTTCATTATTATCTAATATATAAAGCAGAAAGTAAGGCACAACATCGTATGTAAGTATGTATCATCCGCATAGAAATCAAAACTGTTTGACCCATCTTGATAAAACTTGGCATAAATGTTCCTTAGATCATGGCGGAGACAAGAAAAAAAAATTGAAGGGAACAATCTCCATGTTAAACATAGATCAAAATTCAAACCAGTAGATCATACCAAAACTAACGTCCGTAATCAGTGGGTCATATCCGGCTTGTTATATCATAAAGATGAATCCTGTTACTCAAACCTGTTTCTACGGCAACACAGTGCACTTTGGGTCAGACACTTCCGACAGTTTTGAAAGACGTATTCACCACCACTTCCATTGCTACAATTAAATATTTCGAAGAGAAAATTAGATTTAATAAATAGACAAAAAAAAAAAAAAGAAAGTTGCGTCGAAATTAGTTTAGCAGAAACGCTGACAAGCTGTTTGAAAAGTTCAGCACATTTGTTAAAACTTGAATTGGAAGGATTTAATTTGTTTTTGGACAGATACAGTTTTGTGTTACACAGTAAATGACGTTAAAAAAAACGAACTAGAATCTATTTATAGTGAATGTTAAGAAACAAACCTTGGCCTTTATAAAATATAGATGTGCAAGTGTGAACATTAGCTATTAATAGAACTGAACAATCGTTGACGTCGTTTTTGTATGAAGACAAAGGTTAAATACGTTAAATTGAGCATTTGAACACTAACATCTCTTATTAAACCAAGTGGTCAATTCCTATCATCAAGTAGGAAGTGTCTGCTCTATATGTTAGATCTGCTGACCTCTAGTGAATTATAAAGGTGAGACAAGCAAAGTATTTCGTCCTATCGCATGAACGTTGTAACGTTATCAGAGTGACAGATATCCCCACACCCAGCCAACTTTGACTTTAGAGGTAGATACCGCAGATCTTCTGGAACACTGCTCGTGCGCAGATCGCACACAGACTCGGGACTTTTCTTGATTCGTTTTGCAGGCTGTTTACGTAAGACTCTCTGGCCAGGGTACGCTGGTATCGCGAGCTTCTTCGTCGCGTTACGAGATGTCTGTGTGTATGTGTGGCGATGCAAACGCGTGTGAGTGGAGTACGTGTGTGTGTGAGTGGGGTATGTGTGTGGTGCTGTCAAGGTCGACGAAAACATGAACATTTCTGTTTGTGTTTACTTTTAAACAGAAGCATTACTGTAATCTGCTTTTTCGCTCTCCCTTCTGATTGTATGTGGGCCTTACAGTACGTGGAGTCATTCAACAACCAACCCGAAGTCTAGCTTTGGGGAATATGAGTACTTTCAAGAGTAATCAAGCTACTAATTGTATTTTATAAAGATTGTTTAACAGTAACTACATTAGTAGTTATAGTTTGAGCTTGACCTCTAGACCGGTACTTAAACATATCCATATGTTCATAATCAGGTGACCAAGTCACAACTAAGCAATACTGAAATACCCTGTTAGTCACTCATTCATTCATCATTCATTGGACGCGGTGGCTGAGTGGTTAAGCGCTTGGCTTCCAAACCTAGGTTCCTGGGCTCGAATGTTGGTTAAGACTAAGATTTTGAAAAGTGAAATTTTTAGGGTTCCCCTGTGTCCACCCAACTCTAACGGGTACCTGACTTTAATTGGGCTAAGTAAAGACGGTTGGTCGTTGTGCTGGCCACATGACACCCTGCTCGATAACCGTTGGCCAAAGAAACAGATGACCTTAGCATTATCTGCTCTATGGACCATATAGTCTAAAGGGAAACTTTGCTATCCATCCATCCACCAATCCATCCACCAAACCATCCATTCACCAAACCACCCATTCACCGATTCATCCAACAATCCATCCATTTATCCATCCATCCACCAATTCATCCATCCACCACACCATCCATTTACGCATAGATTTGTTCGATGTAAAAGACAAACACATCAACATCAGCTAAAAGGTTTACAAGCCTGCCATCTTGATCCTCATTGTTTCAAACCGCATTGTTCAACAAACCTTTCAACTTTGTTTGTAACTCTCCCGACCTCACCCCTTTCATGTTTTACTTCCAGACACATGGCCCAAAGTCCTTCATGGTATTTATCTCAATGCACAAGGCAGTATAACCAAATTAAAGGCTTGTATATTTTGGCGCGATTCCGAACTTAGATCACAAAGTCCAAATCCATTTCCGTCTACTGGGGAGCAGATGAGAAACAAAGTTAGAAACCTTTCAACCTTTTGGCATCAACATTCACGTTAGAATGTCTGTGGTGAACAGTTCTAATTGAAACAGACGCCTTCATTCTCGTCTTTTTTTTTTTTTTTGTTCGATGTCTCTTAGATTGACTTTTGTATCGTTTAGTTTCAATGAATGAATCCAACAAAGTTCTAACGTTTCGACACCTATAAAAATAATTATTTCACGAAGTCAAACAAAAAGACAGGTGATACTGTACACGTTGTACAAGAGCTGGCAACAAGAGCAACTCCAGGCACTAGCGGATCCAGAACTTTGGAGTGGGGGGGGGGGCGATTTTTTTCCAAACTCTAACCCTAACGCCCAGTAAACCCTAACCCTACGCATAAACGTGCATACAGCGCGCGCGCGCACACACACACGCACACACATATATATATATATATATATATCTGAGAATAAAAAAAGCAGCATTTCTCAACCTTCGGCGAAAACCAAAACAACTGGGGCAGCGCTATAAGGTTCTCTGGTGAAGTTCGGGGCGAAGCCCCGACGCCATAAGCGTTTTCTTGCTTTTTTCACTGCAGAAACGCATTCTCCTGACAAGTACAGCTCATTCTTCACCAATGGAGTTCGGGGCGAAGCCCCGACGCCAAAAGCGTTTTCTTGCTTTTTTCACTGCACAAACGCATTCTCCTGACAAGTACAGCTCATTATTCATAAATGGAGTTCGGGGCGAAGCCCCGACGCCAAAAGCGTTTTCTTGCATTCTTCATTGCAGAAACGCATTCTCCTGACATCTACAACTCATTACCCATAAATGAAGTTCGGGGCGAAGCCCCGACGCCAAAAGCGTTTTCTTGCATTCTTCTCTGCAGAAACGTATTCTCCTGACATCTACAACTCATTACTCATAAATGGTGTTCGGGGCGAAGCCCCGACGCCAAAAGCGTTTTCTTGCATTCTTCACTGCAGAAACGCATTCTCCTGACCTGAAGCTCATTATTCATACTATTAAAAAACGACCTTTCGAATAATGTTGTACTTGAAAAATATTCTAATTTGAATTTATAGACCCATAATAGTTTGCAAATAAAACCGATTTGTTCCTTGAAAAGATAGGATACCCCACGTATTTAGATTTTTGCTTTGAGGATCGCCGCCGAAAAAAAACTTATTCGATAAATAGTATTCAAGAAAACTCTAGCATAAATTGTGAGTTATAGTCCCCTCAACTCAAGAAAACATTAAGAAACTAGAACAGACACAAAATAGAGCAGTGAGATTCATAACAAACGAATATTCACATTTGACTAGAGTAACACCTTTAGTAAAATCACTAAATTTAGAAAGCCTTCAGGACAGAAGGCTCAAAAGTAAAGTAGCAATAATACATAAAACACTGAACCATAATCTTCAAATACAAAAACAAAATTTAATAAAATACTCTGAAAGACACAAAGATAAAGGCACATTCCTCGTCCCATATGCTAGGACAAATTTGTACAAATACTCCTTCTTCCCTAGTGCTATTAGAGCATGGAATGGGTTGCCTGAGCTAGCCAGGAAAACCAGTGACTTGGCAGAATTTAAGTCATTGGTTAATATGCATGACTAAATGCATGACGCGTAGGACGTAATCATCTTCTTTTTTGAAGTAACGTCTGTATTATATAAGATAAGATATTATATAAGAAGATATTTAGCTAGAAAAATATCAGATTGAGTAAAGGTTGGGAAAAGGCGACTATGAAAACGTTATTTGAGTCTAGAACTCATCTCAATCATGACTCTTATACTGAAAAATTTCGTTTGAATTCTAACTTTTCCAACGCAAAGTCTTTCTTAAAATACTTATGATAACTTCATGTGAAATTACAAAAACTCTGTCTGGAAATGGGAATGGCGGTAGAGTGAAAACGATTAATCCTCGCTCCTTTACTAATTTCTGCTAAAGATTGCATTTAGCATTAAAGAATAGGTATGGGGCGACTCGATATAAGAATTTAATTTATAGTATATATAAATTATATTAGTGACAGATTTTTTTAATTTTGTAATTTCTTAACTATAATACAAAAAGAAAAAGTATTGATTTGTCCGATGGGGGAAATGCGATTGCATGTATCGCCCCTCCCACCTGCTACAACCCTTTTTCATTTAAATTTTCTAATGATACAATTTGAGATTAGAGTGTGGTACGACATATTTACAATGGGTCACATATCAATACGTAGTTTATATTATATAGATATTCAACTAATTTTATTCACAAACTATGATTCTCCACAAAAATAGGACCGCCCCCCCCCCAGCACTCAGAGGGCTAGAGTAGGGAGGGCAGTACTTGCAATCGCCCCCCCCTCACCCCACCGAATCAGCCAAAATACCAGAAAGGGAGCGACATAATATAAAATTTATATATTAATTCAATTAATTTTGTTCACACTATGATTTCTCAATAAAAACGGACCGCCCCCCCCCACTCAAAGGGTTTAGGAGGGAAGGGCAGAATAGGTATTCGTCCCCTCCCCCCACCAATCAGCAAACAGGGAACGACATAATATAAAGATCGGTTAAAATATCAATAACAAGTTACAAGGATATAGATATTTAATTGATTTTGTTAGCAGGCTGTGATTTCTACCAATAAATTGGACCGCCCCCCCCACTCGAAAGTTAAAGGGGGGGGGGGCGGGATTGATACCATCGCCCCCCTCCCGACCCCACCAAATCGGCCAACATACTAGAGGGGGGGGCGAAATAATCTAAAAATAGGTTGAAATATAAATAATTAGTATATATTTTTAACATAAGTAATAAATTCGTATACAAATTGTGTGAATCCTATACTAAAGTTCGTCCGCCCCCCCCCTGGGGGGGGTCGGCCGAGTGGGGGGGGGGCGATCGCCCCTACCGCCCCCCCCCCCCCCTGGATCCGCCAGTGACTCCAGGCCATCAATTAGCTCATTTACTGTGACACGCTGATGTTAATAAGACAAGGCAATAGATTTCAACGGGCTAGATAAATCTTCAATGGTCACTGACATTCATTAGCAGCTAGACTATTTCATAACGTTAAAAAAAAATAACAACTACACTTTGCAATTGTAGGACTCTAAAAGTTACACAAAAACCTTATGTATTTATATTCAATAGTGAAATCTATCTTAATGCTATCAATAACTGGGCTAGCCCAACGTCTTCGAGGCCCTGAGCATTCCTAAGAAGATTCCTGTTACTAGACAGAGGGAGGTATTGCTGCATACCTGTCACATCATTCCTCAGTTGACACTGGTAGAGCTACTACCAAGAATTGTGTTCCCTTGAAACCAATCTTAACCCTGACTGCCAGACAATAACCACGAGCTTGTGGTAACCGCAATACTAATCAGGAATGGTCTTCTAGTTGGAAGATTAAAGTGCAATTGTTACAATGGAAAAAGAGTCTGTATATGGAAAAGTTCAATCTGAAGATCTAATGTCCAATGTATAACTGAAATAATCCTCTTCACGAATTGAAATAATTTAGTCCTGGGGTGAAAATCGAGGTAAGATTGTACTCACGCCTGATATCAAGCAATAACAGATTCACACTTTAGAATTCAAATTCATGAAGAAAAACATAAAAAAATAATTGAAAAATAAAACAATATCTTGTACAACTTTTAGAGCGATTGTTTTGCTCTTAATATAGGTCTTCAAATCGAAAGTTCAAGTAATAGAAATGAAATAAAATGTTTCACTTCTAATCAAATCGAGGTAAGACTGTACTCACGCCTGTGTTCTGAGTAGAAACTCATGTTCGAAAAGGCAATGTGTAAATAAACTTACTGTATAAACTTGTCATGCAGCCTTGACGCTTACACCACGTGACAGCAATATCTTGCGTAACAGAGAAAAATTAAAAAAACGATACTAAGAACTAAACTCTAAACTACAATCCAACTAGAAGTTGACTGTGGCTGGAAATGCTAGCACACTGAGTGCATTGATCGGGAATTATCGGTTCAATGGTCACTTGCCCGTATCTTCGTTCAACGGTCAATTAGCTGCAATTGTTTTTTCAGTGACATATCGAGGAGTTTCAGATTTAATGGGCCCTAGGAGATGGGGTAAATGAAGCGTGGTGAAAGGATAACAGCGGAAGCATCAACGGAGTGAATCAGACAAAGAAATTAATGGGAACCTGAAGGAGTGAGGACTGGAGAATTCAGCTTAGTTGAACACAAAATTAAATAAGATTCTTATATTAGAGTTTTTAAAACAATTCAACGCTTAAATAATCAATTAAGGAGCCGATGTATTGTAATGAATAACTGATAGTAGTATTTATGTTTGTTATTTATTATGTAACAGAGATACGCTTTGATTTGAGACATTTTCGTCTTTGTAAAATTCATGTTCTTTTAAGAAAAGCAATAAAGCCATTAAAACATTTTTTATAGACGAATGTCCAGTGACATAGAAATCTAGATCTATATGTGGGAAGTGGGCTTTATTCTATCTAGATTTATATGTGGAAAGTGGGCTTTATTCTATCTAGATGTATATGTGGAAAGTGGGCTTTATTATATAACAAACATTATCTCTTCCCACATTCATCTGATTCATTAACTTATGTCAGGTGCCCATTAGAATTATGTGGACTAAGGAGCGTCCTGAAAAGTCATGAAGTTTGAAAGCTGAACTCAGGACCCTTTGGTTTTTGAAGCTTTGTCACCCAGCCACGACCTCTGGTTAATATCGTGCGATTTGCATGATTAGTTGTGAACAAATGAGGTTTAGTGACAACGATACATTTATACTTTGGACGAAGCAATAAAAATAGCCGGCCCTTGGTTGTGACAGTTTCTGTCCCATGGGTGATGTTATTGGTTGTGCTATGGGATGTGAGTGCTATGTTAGTTAAAGTACTTTGCAGGAGTTGGTGAGTTCCAAAACTTTTCCTTGATAGCTCTGGGTCAATTCAAATGTGTCTAAGCAAGTGTTGATAGCACAGCAAATTAGTTTTCTGTATCCACTACTACAAACAACAAAGCACCAAGCCAGTGATTGAAATAACAAGACTAGTCACTCTCTCTCTCGTCCCGTCCTTACACTGGTTGCTATAATGTTATAATGGCACGCACATGAAATGCCTTCCCTCCCCCTTTAATCTGATCGACTAAATGTCAAAAAGACTAGAAACTAAAGCCAATGAACTAACCATCGGTCTCCTCTGAAATAGACGTATAAATCATTCTGATGTGTCTGGTTCAACAAGCCCGCAGAGTGCTGTAACCCTTCTCATCCACTTTTTCCTACATTCCCCCCAACATTTCAAACTGTCTCCGACTATGTTTCTTGTGTCCCTAAAAAAACAACTATCAAAGTCGTGTTTAGAACACTCAGCTCGAAAACATCGTCTCGGCTAAGGATCATTATAGACAGAGCCGTCAATTCAGTCAGGAGAATGTGACATAGTTTGTCGAGGGGGGGGGGTGGGGCTCGGTCCATTCCGTGGTCCCCCCGTTAGGTTGTTCTCAGATCTTTACGTGGGTGTCCTCTTGAAAGCGAGCTTTGATCTGCAGTTTCTATATAATAATATAACGAAACTAGAAAAAATGCTTAGAGTGGCCAAATATTTTTTAGTGTAGGTTTCAACTTTAGTTTCAGTTCGAGCTCCATCCCATGTCGTTATGCTCAACTATAGTTTAGTTCTCATTGCATGCGACAATGTTTGATTTGATTTCTTTGAAGCAATATACTTAATAGTTGCAATTTTTGGTTGTATCATTGCAAAACAATTGTTGCAAAGTTCGATTTCGCTAATGTTTTAATGGAGCCAGTATGTGAATACTTCATTATTTAAACTATAAATACAAAATCTCCCAATTAATTGGATATGGAAGGTAAATTTAAGACAATAAACAGAAATAAGAAAATAAATTGAAGACCTACGAAGTAGAATTCTAATTGTGTTATAATAGAATCAAAATGTTATTGCAGGAGTTCTATTTTATCCTCTTGGAGGACTAACGAAATCATTTACTCCTGTGAGTGCAAGTCGAGGTAGCTTTACCTTGACGTCGAAACTTAATCTATTGAATTTCTTTTTAAGGTTTCTAGGTGACCCCTTGACACGGAACCCTGTAGCCTTCATGAATAATACACCTGGGGAACCGTCAGCCATCGGCATTGGCTCTTGATAACAATTTAAAGCTGTGTTGGTATACTTCTTGGTATATTTTTATCTCACCAGTTTAGAACCAGAGAATCGTTTCTACTAGTCATCTAAATTTAGATCTAGACCTTGTTATAATGTAACTTTAGTGTCTTTGGTCGGATGTAGTAAACTGCTTCTTGGCAGGTCTTACTTAGAGATTAGAAGATCACACAGAATCGTTTGGAACTAATTCCAGAAGTGTTGTAAAATGGGGGTTCACAGTACTTCCTTGTTTTCTTAAGCCTGACATACACAGTGTTTCTCACTTAAAACTAGTGTTTGACATTTTGCAGCAGTTTTCACTCATGGTCATGCACCCAGGAGCGCAGGTGCAAGCAATTATTCGTTGGCATTATCTTAATGGAATTAGGTCGACCACGGCTCAGTGAAACTGACGTATACTGAAGGTGAAAGAGTTGTTGAATGTTGCTATGTTGTCTTTTTATTGTATATATTGTTTCATTACATATCGGCCTTTAGCCTCGATTGTAATCCGATGGTTCTTGGATACGAGTCATCGGTAATAGGAATGCAATAATTCACATCTGCTTGCATCTTTCCCAGACAGAAGTTTTGTTCACAATGTCATCCTTTCTACATATTTTGGTAATTAGTTGATGAACATGAGTATTGAGAGGATAGCCAAAATAATCCTCTATTGGAAAGGGCTCTGGATTTGTTAAAGAAAAACACAATTCAAGTAGTCTCTTAAACAGTGTTCACGGAGAATGTAGTTAATGATGTGGCAAGTAGGCAATAAAACCGCCCTCTGACAAGTAACAAGAACCTTCTTAGGTTGTGTTCAGGGCTCGAAGATGCCGTCGAATTATAGTTAATATATCGCCGGAGAAAGTATAGATTACATCTGTCTGTTAATTTTAAAAGGTAAGAAAAATAATTTAATAAATTTAAATTGTTAAAAAAAAGAAAAAAAAAGAAGGATAAAGGAGCAATATTATGAAAAGAAAGAAGAGAGACTCTGAGAGAGAGAGAGAGAGAGAGAGAGAGAGAGAGAGATAGAGGAAGAGAGAGAGAGAGAGAACTTAATCGAGTGAAAAAAAAAAGTAAAGAGAAGGAGAGAGAGAGAGAGAGAGAGAGAAGGAGGTAGATCTAAACCCTTATATATTTGATCCTATCACCAGACTTCAAAGTAAATGGCAAAACAGTTTTAAGATTACCAACCGATGAAGTGTGAAGCTTTGATCAGATGCCAACACAATATGGGGGGCGGGGGGAGACTTTTATCAATAAATCCGGCACTATGTGCTTGAGTCAATCAATAAATCTTTACAAGTAGCGTGAGTGTGACATCAGCTTTGTGTAAGTTAGACGGATTAAAGAATGTCAAGTGGGGCTGAACGGGATCAAAGGAGCAGCAGACCAAACCTGTTATCGCGCCCCCCTCCCCACCTCATGTCAGTGTATTGGAGCTAGAAGTATAACATTGTGTTATCTTAACCAGGACAATTCATGTCCAGGGGATGCAGATAGTCTTCTGCGTCAAGTGGCTGAATGCAGTCTATTTGCAGCAATATTAAATTTTATACTATAGATTGCTTAAATTTTGTTTATTATGATTATAATTTTAATAAACTTATAATTTGAATATGGTTATAATGTATTGTTGTTTTTTTATATTCACAGGCCTACTTTGATCGTAAGACGATTATATAGCTTTTCTCGTGGAGGACGATAGGAGAGCCTGGACATTGGCTATTGTCCGAACGTTGCCGCCCACACATCAATCACCCCCCCCCTTTACCCAGTTATGGACCCAAAGGAACAACAATAGCCGTTATAGTTTGAGCTCTGCAGCGTCGCAGGGTCTGCCAGTCCAGTACAGTGTGCTACAATATGCTTAAGGGTAAATGATTCTGGTGTCCGGTCACTTCATCTCTGGCCACTTCTTCCAGGGTCACTTCATCCCCTGGTCATTTTATCACCAGATCTTTGTCCAACAAATAATAATGGTTAAAATTATAAAATCAACACTATTTCAAATATTTATTTAAAAGTTTTACACTTTAACAAAAGAATACAATTTAATGTAAATATGAATATTCAACGTCTATAAATATAGATCTAATGTCAAGTGTTTTTTTGTGTGTGTTTATGTAAATCTGTAAGATAAATAGGAAATGGCTCGTAGGTACAGAAGATTGATTCATACATATGTAGAACTATCGATAGAAACATATAGACGGACACAGGTGACAGTCCTGTACCACAATTTCTAACTAAATAACTTATGCTTAAACTGTGACTATAACAAAGCTTTTATAGGCCATATGACTTGGCTTCAGGGAATGGGTGAAATCAGCATTGATTGGAATACCTTAAGGTTCAAAATGACGAGCCTATATTCGAAGAAATAAACGATGAATAAACAGATGCAGTACATGATGATGTCAGGAGATAATTATTGTAATTATTCTAATCCTTCTCATCTCAAAAGACTTCCATTACTTTCACCTCTCTTAGGCTTTTGATGATAGAGTCATGCGGTATGCGCAGGATAATTATGACATCCGCTCCAAAATGCACTATATCAAACAGAAGCAATGAAACTAATAACACGCCCATTTTACTACTGAATTAAAAATAAAGTTATTTATATTATAAGATGCACTGAGTGCTTAGGTCAAAGCCTTAACATACCATTCAACAATTGAAAAAAATATGTAATTGGGGATGAAGTGACTAGGGATAAAATGACCGGGGATGAAATGTCCGGAAATCCTGGATCCTGATTTTTCTTCAAGGTTGACTCCTGAAGCCTTTTCCATGTTTTCGCATAACCGCAAGGCAGCGGAGGTTTGGATTTCAAGTTTTGCTTCTCCTAGGTTATAGCCAAGCAAGGCCAACGAGCCGTCCTACCCGTGGCTTTCTGGCTTAAATGCCAGCTACTCGGTTTTGCCACTTCTTGTTTCAATGCTAATAGTTCCGCCGGAACCAATATTTGAATCTTACGTGGGGGCCAAGAGTTGGACTGGCCGCCACAGAATTTCTGAAACGAATGACTCTGGAAGCATTTTAGTGCTAATAGTGTTCTGAATATGCTTCGGAATCAAAGACATTGCAATTATTATGCATTAACACTTCCGACAATAACAACCTTACAGAACAAGATGTCCAGCTGAGTTAATTCTATATGTGATTTGTCCAGCTGAGTTAATACTATATACGTGTAGTCCAACCGAGTTATGACTATATGTGATTATATCTGTGTTGTCCAGCCGAGTTATGACTATATGTGTTGCCCAGCCGTTGAATCTTTAGGTAAGCCCAAGCGTCTAGGTATCATCATTATTAACCAGTCAAGTTTGTATTTCCTTTGTTCTAAAATCTAACCTGTTTTTCTTTACACATGGTGCATTGTGCATGGTTAATTATGTTTTTACCAATGTGCTTAGTATACAGTACTACATTGTACTTATCATTATTTAGCAACAGTAATATATTGTTTAAAATCATTTGTCTTGTTTCATCTCGATAGGGGGCACCTCTAGACCTAGCTATGTCATCACCCTAGTTAGCGTTGTCTGAACGAGTGTTTTTGTCCATTCATTTATTAAACTAGTTTGTTGACTTAGTCTTATCAACAATGCAATATATGATGTGCAACTAATCAAATAATGTTTTGATTACATCGGGTCTGGTTAAGATTACAGGTAACCGACAACGCACATAGAAAAAAAAAATAATACCCAAGATCTTCCAAGAAGGAAAAAATTTAGAAAAAATGATTAATATCTGGCTTGTCTTTGATCAGGTGGAGAACGAAAGCCAAACAATAACGCCGAAGTAAAAAGAAAAAATGCGAATGAAATAAGGCACGTGAGAATGAGCTCGTCACTGTGGGAGAGCCATGGAAGGCTGGACACAAAGCGGGGGGTGGGGGGGGGGGGAGTAACTGGTCGATAGAAAAAAAATGACGAAACCTGGAGAAAATTATTGATGCGTGCTGAGGCTGGAGGACACAGCCAGTGGCTTGCCATGCTGATTAATAGGAACAACAACACAAAAGGGGCACTACCGCGACGTATTGAACAACACTTTCTATTGGACTGGACTTCTTGACTTTCATCTGTGACACTAAATAAAAGCTACACTTAACTCCTAAAGAGAAAATAAAAACATCGGTCAGATCATCTCCCTTGCATTTAAAAACGTTTTCTTTTTATCTTAAGACATAGTCTTTATACATACACAAACATAAATAGTAATATATCAGTGTTTAAAATCATCCATTGTGATGACATTTTGTAGTCATCAGTGGATATAGAGGAATCGAGAATGATATAAGAGTGTCCGTTATAAAACATATGAGGTGTTGTGTTCTCTGTGTACTTATATTTTTTAAAGGCGGACATTCTAGCACTCCAGCTCAAAGTGTTTATAGTTTATTTTTGTGTACAACTTAAGTGCCAACTATACTCTATGAGGCTGCCTGGTCGTGCGTATTCTCGATGGTCCCGGGTTCATTCCTTGCCCGCTGCCCTCCTTCGCCGTCGTGCGAGGGGTTCGGACTAAAACAAATAATTTCTCTTCAACTCTGAAGGAACATCCGAAACATGTCAAGCATTTTACAAAACAAACATATAGTTTAGACTTAGAATAGTGAACATTCTAGCATGCGTCTATGTACTTATAATTTACAATTGTCAATATTCTGGCTTGAAGGCAGGTTCTGGTTTCGGTCATAATGACTGGACAGCCCTGCGCTCATCCTCTCTGTTCCACATCTCTATACTCAGTCCTCTTTAGACTCTACCTCCCTAAAAAGCCTTCTCACACATCTCATACCTCCCCCTCCCCCACCTGCTACGCTGCTCCTCGTATGATCAACAATGACCTGATCGACTGACGGGCAGATTGAAGAGTTTCTTATTGACCCAGATGCAATTGTGAGGTCAAGCGTGCATCGATGAGTCATTGAACTGCCGTTCTACTGAGTCAATGAGTGAATGATGGCACTATTTATAAGCTGCATGTGAAACACTCGTTAATATGGAGACACAACTACATTTATTAAGACGAAATGTAACCAAAAAAGGTAGCTAGAATGATATTAATTAATAAGGCTTGTCTTCGAGTCCCAAGATAACGGAGGGTGGATTATTTCACGTGGCTATGCAGTCCCAGCCACGACTCACATAGTTTGCCACATCCAGTGCAGACATAACCGTTGTCTGTCGATGGTTGATGTAGATTTTCTTTTCGTCGTCTACGTCTGTCCTGGCAGTGAATTCTCTTTTGATCTCCAATGTGTATCCCGAGGCCTTGGTAAGAAAACTCCAGCTATCTGCCTCTATGTCAGTTAAAGTAGGTTGGCTCCTAAGCTGCTCTTTAAAGCGTTTCCGGGAAGGGAGCACCTCTGTTACGCCGATTTTTTTTTTTTTTGGCGTATGGTCGCCACCCTCCTCATACAGGATGCGTGCTCTACCCAGAGCTGTCAAACTAGAAGCAGTCCCTTATATCAGTGATGCTCAACAGACGGCCCGCGACGCGTTATTATCCTGGAAAGAGTATCGAGATGAGCACATATAAAAAAAATATAACTTCATAATGATAAATACACGATGGCTGGTTAATAAAATTATCATAGAATTTAATGCATTTAAATTTTTAAATATTAAAACTTCTTTTTTTTTTTATCGTCCCTCCTTTCGTGTCTTGGTTGCTACGCCAAAGGGCGGTAATGGCGAGTTACCACACTGCTCACATTTTAAGTAATTTTAAGTCAATTCCAGTCGCCTAATGTGAAAAACAGTGCTGGCTGGCAGTGATATAAGAATTGTAAAGAATGCAGTTAAAGTCGTCAGTCTTTCCCAATGACAAACAAGAGTGGAAGATATGTCAAAGAGTCTCCTTTTTTAAAAACTAAGAGACAACCATCACGTTTTGGTGGGTTTTCTATGCGGCCCGCGACAGGAGTGTCAGATCTTTATTTGGCTCGAGGGCAGAATATCGCTGGGCCTGGGCTCCACTGCTCTATATTGTCCATATTTAACCAAGAATATTCGCAAGAATATCGCTGTTTGTACCGCAGTCTAGCTATGGTATGGTCAGTGATGGAGCGCAGACATCTTTGGTGAAAGTGCTCAAGAAGTCTTAGTTGCTTGCTGCATTTTACCCATGTCTCAGATCCCTATCAAGGGGTTGAGAGAACCACTCTTTGGTAGACACTGATTTTTGTAGGCAGGCGGAGCGATTTATTCTGTCACACTTTCGCTTGCACAAAAGCGCTACTGACCTTAGCCAGCCAGACGGCTATCAACTTGTCTTAAAAGCGATACTTAATTTGACAATTTGCTTCCCAGATTTGTAAAGTGGTCTACCATGTCAAAGAGCTGTTTATTTACGGTGATCTTAGGGGCTGGCTAGATGTTTTTGGGTGCAATAAGCAACTTTTAACAAACAAACATGTACAAATTCCAATTTTTTAAATATTTTGTTTAGCTCAAGCCGGATAGCAAACTCGTGCTTTGGGCATCGACAGCTCGCTGTACCTCCGTTAGGCAAGAGCTACTTAATTTAAAAGGCGACCTATAGTCTAAAGGGGACTAATTCAGCTTATACCTCCCTTTTTAGTCAAGTACAATTTCTTTCCCTTGTTCGAGCTACCAAAAAGAATAATGAATTAACTACAGCCAGTCAGCGGCTAATATGTTATTTTTCTTTTAATTGTTTCTTGTGTTGTCAAGTAAAAGAGATGATTGTGCACAATTTCAGCTTGATCCAAGATTGGGTGAGGAGAAATAACGTGTACAAACTTTTTAACAGAGTGAGTTACTATGTAATAGAAGATCTAATTAGGATTCTTTTCTTTTTATATATTACGTCAGCATAACTCAATGCCACTTTGAGAAGCCGAAATTTTGATTTCGTACAAGGGCCGTGCAGGTACTGTAAGTAATATGTTTTAAGTTTAAAGTAATTTAAGCTAATCTTATGTAAGGTTAATGTAATATGAATACAATTTAATAATTCCCTCACTTGTTTTATTTTTATTTCAGTTTCGGACGTTCCATCAGAAATAAACATTATTACCGGTACTTTTTAACCCAAACCTTCTGCACGACGGCATGGGATAGGACAGAGTTTGAACCCGAGAACATAGTGACTACAATCCGCATTGCATACTTAGGAGCAGTACACCTAAATCTCTTGCAAATTATGCGTTTCTCACTTTAGCATAAAAGTATACTAGATCTATATCTAGGTTTATGAATATAAATGACAAAGTTACAGGGACCGACCTATGGTTACATCGAAGTGAGAAAATAATAAGCTGGATCAAATGTTAGGAAACTCTCCATAGAAATAATGTTTAATGGCAGCTTCGCTAATGGGACAAAAAGGAAAGTGTTCAACTCCTATCATCTCCTGTTAAGTCTCCTGACATCTGTTACTTAAACCAGACTGTGTCTAACGTTATTGTTTTTCTCCGCGTTTGTGTTTTCTGTTCAGTCAGGCTGGGACCCTGGTCGGAGTTCTCTCCCGCTAATAGCTTTTCATTAATAGCTCCATTACGTGGAGAAGAATGGCTGGGTCGGTGGGAGGAGTCAAGTCTACGCGCTTATTTTAATCACGTGCTGGTGACCGTGTTTATTTATAAACACAAACAAGGACGCTTCTCATCATGGAGTGGGGGGGGGGGGAACTATATACTGGTGGGGACAAATGACTGGAGACAATAGTTTAATTCTATATTCTGTTTGAATGAAATGAAAGTTTTGAATATAAAAGAAAATGTCTCAATGTCTGCTTTTATTCTTTGGAAATAGAAACAAAAGATGTTTTAATGTTTTTATCTGAATTTGTGTTTTGTTAAGTAATGAGCACTTTTACTGTAAAACAAATATGAAATAGGTTTCAGTATTTCAATATCATATAATGTCTAGCTATATTAAATATTAATTGGGCCTACAAAATAGGCGACAGTCTTATGCTCCGTCATAGGCCACATGATAGTCTGTATAGAATCTGGCCCTTGTTGTTTAGAGAGAGAGGGACCCTTAGGGGACTGCAGGCACGACATGGCCTAAATTGTGCCGATGTGCATCAAATCAAAAATCAAATCAATCAATCATGATAGTCTTTATCATTATATTTAAAGGTCTTATCATTATATTTAAAGGTCTTATTATATTTAAAGGTCTTATAATCTAATCATAGCTCTAATAAGAATTCCCTAACAGAGGTCCCTTCAAACATCGAATTTTCGGTCCCATCAATCTGTATTGGTTCCTCATAGGTCCCATAGGTCCTATAACAGGTCCATCCATAAAACCTTCCATGTTTAGTCCCAGTCTGTTGTCCCGTTGGGGCACCACACAAGAACTGTCGACCGTCCTTCTACATTCCGGTGTCTTTTGCCTTGGATGTCACCTCTTTCAATGGCAGGCCCGTCCATTCTTTTATGTTGTCTTCCCCATCGCTTACTATGTCTGCCTCCTCTGATTTTTTCCTGGTACTGTTCCCAGAAACAGTAACCGGATGTTGTTTATTCTAGTTTATTTAAGTCCCTCCACGAAGAGCCTACTTTGTGAGCGTACGTTTAGAAAACATTTTTAAAAAGCATAAAAATTCAAGTTTGTCATAAAAAAATGGTTTGGGGTGTTCTACGTTTACGCTAACTGGCTGCACTATTTGCCTACATAAGTGTTAACACCAGGACATGTCTACCACAGTAAGTAACAGTGTTCAACACACGTGACATAACTTACCGACAGTTTCCATCGGAAGAAAATCTCCCTCACAACAGCTACCGATGATAGTACCAGGAAACAGAGCATAGTTACAAAACAAAACAACAACTAATGAAATCCAGAACCAGCTGACGTATCCAGGGGGGTCACACACTAAAGGTCATCCATCACGACCCCGAGGTCACAGTGTGTGTACCCAAAAGATCTGCCCACACAAATAGCAGTTTACACCTTGTTCTGCTGGTGGGGAAATAATGCCTAATCTGTTTAAAGCTGCCAGCGGTGACCCGCCTTCCAGAGTTTTTGACTCTACGCTCAGGCGTCTCTCTACCGCGTGCACTGCCCTCCCTCCCTCCCCCCCACCTCGCTTTTCTCTTTCACCCAACATTTTTTTTTTCTTTTGTTGATGCTCAGAAAACGTGATGCTCTCCCTTCTCTCTGTCTCTCCCTCTGTCTCTCCCTCAGTCTTTCACTCATTGCCTCTCTCCCCTTTCATTTATCCCTCCTCTCCTAGACCCATCCCCACGTGGCAGTTTTGCACCTCTAAGCATGAGCTGCACAGGAGATCTAGCTATCAGTGGCGCTGCTGTAGTCAGAGTCAGAAGGTGAGCACAGAGTCATGTAGAGGGGGTGGGGTGGGCGCGAACGTGAGAGAGCGGAGGTGTGGGGCGGGGGTGGTGGGAAAGCCTTTAGTACTTGTATTTGTTTGCTCTACATGTGTATGTTTACTTTCTGGTCCACTTTGTTACGCCTTGTTCTCAGAGTACTTTCCCTTTAGTACGGACTTGTAATTAATATTAATGACATCTCGCTGTTATTCTGAGATTTACTCGGGGAGACTTAGACAAGCCAATGAGTAGAGAGAGCATTACGGATTTACAGGGGAGGGAGAGGGAAATGGAAAGATTGAAAGGAAGAATGAGAGATAGAAAAAGAAAGATAAAAAAAGGGAGAGAAAGAGGGACAAGTTATAGGTTACTGAAGGAAGAGAGAGAGAGAGAAAGAGGGACAAGTTATAGGTTACTGAAGGAAGAGAGAGAGAGAAAGAGGGACAAGTTATAGGTTACTGAAGAAATAGAGAGAGAGAGAAAGAGGGACAAGTTATAGGCTACTGAAGGAAGAGAGAGAGAGAGAGAAAGAGGGACAAGTTATAGGTTACTGAAGGAAGAGAGAGAGAGAGAGAAAGAGAGTAAATAACGTTTACATTCAGAAAATATCTACATTGAAAAGTTTTCCCAAAAAAGAAATTAATTTGAGAAAAAATTGATAAACTAGTCTTTAGGTCGTATGATTTAATCTTTTCAATAACTCTCTGTTTAGGTGTGAACACAGAGGCACATGTTCAAGTACAACTGTATCAAACATGGTTCAAAAAATTGTTTTCAGATGTTATCCCCATCTAGCCAAATTGAAATACTACAGTAACAGAACGAGCTCTCCCATTGCACTCACACAGAAGTAAAGTAGTGTAGCCACACAGAAGTAAAGCAGTGTAGCCATATAGACGTAAAGCAGTGTAGCCACATAGAAGTAAAGCAGTGTAGCCACACATAAGTAAAGCAGTGTAGCCACACAGAAGTAAAGCAGTGTAGCCACACAGAAGTAAAGTAGTGTAGCCACACAGAAGTAAAGCAGTGTAGCCATATAGACGTAAAGCAGTGTAGCCACATAGAAGTAAAGCAGTGTAGCCACACAGAAGTAAAGCAGTGTAGCCACACAGAAGTAAAGCAGTGTAGCCACACAGAAGTAAAGTACACAGTGTAGCTACACAGAAGTTAAGTAGTGTAGCCACACAGAAGTAAGTCAATGTACGAAACAGAAGTAAGTCAATGTACGAACACATAAGTAAGGCAATGTACTAACACAGAAGTAAGTCAATGTACGAACACAGAAGTAAGTCAATGTACTAACACAGAAGTAAGTCAATGTACGAACACATAAGTAAGTCAATGTACGAACACAGAAGTAAGTCAATGTACGAACACAGAAGTAAGTCAATGTACGAACACATAAGTAAGTCAATGTACGAACACAGAAGTAAGTCAATGTACGAACACATAAGTAAGTCAATGTACGAACACAGAAGTAAGTCAATGTACGAACACAGAAGTAAGTCAATGTACGAACACATAAGTAAGTCAATGTACTAACACAGAAGTAAGTCAATGTACGAACACAGAAGTAAGTCAATGTACTAACACAGAAGTAAGTCAATGTACTAAAACAGAAGTAAGTCAATGTACTAACACAGAAGTAAGTCAATGTACTAACACTGAAGTAAGTCAATGTACTAAAACAGAATTAAGTCAATGTACTAACAAATAAGTAAGGCAATGTACTAACACAGAAGTAAGTCAATGTACTAACACAGAAGTAAGTCAATGTACTAACGCAGAAGTAAGTCAATGTACTAACACAGAAGTAAGTCAATGTACTAAAACAGAAGTAAGTCAATGTACTAACACATAAGTAAGGCGATGTACTAACACAGAAGTAAGTCAATGTACTAACACAGAAGTAAGTCAATGTACTAACACTGAAGTAAGTCAATGTACTAAAACAGAATTAAGTCAATGTACTAACAAATAAGTAAAGCAATGTACTAACACAGAAGTAAGTCAATGTACTAACACAGAAGTAAGTCAATGTACTAACGCAGAAGTAAGTCAATGTACTAACACAGAAGTAAGTCAATGTACTAAAACAGAAGTAAGTCAATGTACTAACACATAAGTAAGGCAATGTACTAACACAGAAGTAAGTCAATGTACTAACACAGAAGTAAGTCAATGTACTAACACAGAAGTAAGTCAATGTACTAACACAGAAGTAAGTCAATGTACTAACACAGAAGTAAGTCAATGTACTAACACAGAAGTAAGGCAATGTACTAACACAGAAGTAAGGCAATGTACTAACACAGAAGTAAGTCAATGTACTAACACAGAAGTAAGTCAATGTACTAACACAGAAGTAAGTCAATGTACTAACACAGAAGTAAGTCAATGTACTAACACAGAAGTAAGTCAATGTACTAACACAGAAGTAAGTCAATGTACTAACACAGAAGTAAGTCAATGTACTAACACAGAAGTAAGTCAATGTACTAAAACAGAAGTAAGTCAATGTACTAACACAGAAGTAAGTCAATGTACTAAAACAGAAGTAAGTCAATGTACTAACACAGAAGTAAGTCAATGTACTAACACAGAAGTAAGTCAATGTACTAACACAGAAGTAAGTCAATGTACTAACACAGAAGTAAGTCAATGTACTAACACAGAAGTAAGTCAATGTACTAAAACAGAAGTAAGTCAATGTACTAACAGAAGTAAGTCAATGTACTATCAAAGAAATAAGTCATTATATTCACACAGAAGTAAGCCAATGTACACACACAGGAAGAAATGTAGCTGATATTCATAAAAGTGTTATTGTTATTTTCATTTTTTTTTCTTGAATACATTTTAACATTTCTGTTTTCATCGTAATTATAACTTCCTCTAATAGAACCTATCCTAGGGTAGGAATCCAGAGTTCATTGTCTTAATGTAGCATGTAACTAGGTCCCAGTCTGATGTGGGATTGCCGTCATCAAAAGCAAAAGTACTATTATAGATTTCAATTATAAGAACTTTTTTAACATCGGTATTTCAAAAACATTCCTGATAATTATTCTTTTAAAAGAAATTAATCCTTATTTTAAAATGTCCTAAAACGATGACGTGTACACTGACTGGTAGAAGAGACCTTGCCTTCCAGGTTCCCCGACCTCACAGCGTGCGACAATTTCCTGTGGGGGAACGACTCCTGGTGAAGACATAGGTTTTAAATTTCGGGATCTTTGGGTGCCTCTGAGTCCACCCAGCACTAATGGGTACCTGACATTAGTTGTGGAAAAGTAAAGGTGGTTGGTCGTTGCGCTGGCCACATGACACCCTCTTTAACCGTTGGTCCCAGAAACAGATGAACTTTACATCATCTGCCCTATAAAGCTCAAGGTCTGAAATGGGAACTTTGCTTTGCTTTTTGTGTCCATCTAGGTATCACATTTTTTTTTGAAACATAACTCAGTGGTTTCTTTTTGAATCTCCCTGTATTTACTAATACGTCATTACTGTATTATAAATAATATTGCTTTGGATCAATAAGGTGGCAGATACAGAGAGATCAATTGATTTACAGTATTCTTTAGTCATATTTTAAGAATTAAAAAAAAAAAGAAAATGGATTCGATTTGAAAATACTTATCCGTCGCCGAGTCTGTTTAGACCATGCACAACTTTAGAGCTAACAGAAGTCAAAGGTCATGGCAAAAAATCAAGTAAAACATAAACAGCGACATACACACGCACCCACACACACACAACTACAAAGCCATAAATAATTCTAGCAGACTTGACAAAACTGAGCTAATTTTCTCAGTCCTACACAGGAAGTGCGCGGGTCAAGGTCATTGTCCAATCTTTGTTGTATGTCTACGCTTCCGCCGACGAGTTTCATCTCTAATGCAACCGGATACCGATAGTTGACGGAGGTGCATGTTGGGAGAACAATGTGTCTTCGCGCCTAGATGTGTCATGTCAATCAGATGTAGATAGAGCATGATTGGGTGTCATGACAATCAGATGTAGATAGAGCATGATTGGGTGTCATGACAATTCTCAGACTCATTGTCAAGAACAGGAGGTGCTCCGACCTTCCCCGCAAGATCATCTAGGTTTCAATGGGATGGTACCATGAAAGAAACAATTAAATACATCAGACAAGAAATGAATTGAAAGACATCAAGAAATGAATTGAAAGACATCAAGAAATGAATTGAAAGACATCAAGAAATGAATTGAAAGACATCAAGAAATGAATTGAAAGACATCAAGAAATGAATTGAAAGACATCAAGAAATGAATTGAAAGACATCAAGAAATGAATTGAAAGACATCAAGAAATGAATTGAAAGACATCAAGAAATGAATTGAAAGACATCAAGAAATGAATTGAAAGACATCAAGAAATGAATTGAAAGACATCAAGAAATGAATTGAAAGACATCAAGAAATGAATTGAAAGACATCAAGAAATGAATTGAAAGACATCAAGAAATGAATTGAAAGACATCAAGAAATGAATTGAAAGACATCAAGAAATGAATTGAAAGACATCAAGAAATGAATTGAAAGACATCAAGAAATGAATTGAAAGACATCAAGAAATGAATTGAAAGACATCAAGAAATGAATTGAAAGACATCAAGAAATGAATTGAAAGACATCAAGAAATGAATTGAAAGACATCAAGAAATGAATTGAAAGACATCAAGAAATGAATTGAAAGACATCAAGAAATGAATTGAAAGACATCAAGAAATGAATTGAAAGACATCAAGAAATGAATTGAAAGACATCAAGAAATGAATTGAAAGACATCAAGAAATGAATTGAAAGACATCAAGAAATGAATTGAAAGACATCAAGAAATGAATTGAAAGACATCAAGAAATGAATTGAAAGACATCAAGAAATGAATTGAAAGACATCAAGAAATGAATTGAAAGACATCAAGAAATGAATTGAAAGACATCAAGAAATGAATTGAAAGACATCAAGAAATGAATTGAAAGACATCAAGAAATGAATTGAAAAACATCAAGAAATGAATGGAAAAACATCAGCAAGTAATTTATGAAATCTGAACACTGGTTGTACATATTAACTGAAAAAAAAACCAACATAACAAGAAACTTTTGAACATAATAACTATTCTTTCATGATCCGATTTTTTAATGCAAATAATTTCTCGAAAATTTCGTTTAATGGTATTTATAAACTTCGAATTATCTTTCAAGTTATCTTTTAAGTTTAGTGTTGATTCGTTAAATTTTTAATTATTATTAATTGTTAATGATCCCATTATAACTAAGACAATATGTTAAGAGTTAGACTTACATTTGTCACAAATCATTTAGTAAATGTGATTTTATTAAGGAGTGTGTGTCGTTAAAGCTGTCGAAGTAATTTGTCCACAAAAGGTGAAAGAATTCAAATAAATAACATTTACCTGGAACATACTGGCAGATAAAATAAATGATATGTCCGTCAGCTCTCGATGAGTCAACTAATATAGGGGTGTAGCACAGTTGGCTATGTTCATAAGGGCCTGTGATAGGAATTTTAAGATACATGAGGAACTAGTTGAGCCTTTTTCTATGCATAACACCACAACAAGCGAAGATGTTTTTGAGAAATTACAGCAGGTGATATTACAGTACATTTCACCTCAGCAACGGGTGGCGCACCAACCATGAGTGGGGTTAGAAATGGTGTTGCTTCTTGCAAAAATAAGAGAGACTGATGATAATTTAAAATTTTCTCATTTTCAGTGCATCATTCACCATGAATCATTATGTGCAAAGCAATTACGGTTCCAACATGTGTTAAGACCAGTTTCAGTCGCTATCAATTTTATTCGTGACCGTGGCTTAAATCATAGCCAATTTTCAATGTTTCTGGATGACATTGGACACGAATTTAATAGTGTTCCCTATTACACAGAAGTCCGTTGGCTCTCCTGTCATAAAGTATTGAAGAGATATTTTGCACTGCGTGAAGAAATTGTATTGTTTCTGGGTTCAGGTGCAATAACAGTAAACTCAGGTGTACCTCAAGGAACAGTCTTAGGTCCACTACTATTTTTAATTTGCATAAACGATTTACCAAATTGCATTAGTTCAGGAACAAAAGTCAAATTATTTGCAGAAGATTGCATAATATAAAGAACAATAAAAACAACACAAGATACAGATATTTTACAAAGAGAATTAGATGAATTACAGAAATTGGAAACAAATTGGAGCATGTCTTTCCACCCAGAACAATATCAGTTTTTAAGAGTAACAAAAAAACTTAAACAAATTAATTCCACTTATCTATTCATGGTAAACCAGTAAAACAGACTAAAAACGCAAAATACCTAGGTGTTATAATAAATTAAAAACTGTCATGGAATCCCCATATTGATGAAACTATCAAAAAATCAAACAAAGCATTAGGGTTTATTAAAAGAAATTTCTATAAATCAAATAAGAACATAAAACTAAAATGGTATTTACCTTGGTTAGGCCAATAATAGAATATGCATCCTCTGTTTGGGACCCCTCAACTCAAGAAAACATTAAGAAACTGGAACAGACACAAAATAGAGCAGTGAGATTCATAACCAAGGAATATTCACATTGGACTAGAGTAACACCTTTAGTAAAATCACTAAATTTAGAAAGTCTTCAGGATAGAAGATTTAAAAGTAAAGTAGCAATTATACGTAATACACTGAACCATGATCTTCAAATACAAAAAAAAAATAATAAAATACTCAGAAAGACACACAGATAAAGGCACATTCCTCGTTCCATATGCTAGGACAAATTTGTACAAATGCTTCTTCTTCCCTAGTGCTATTAGAGCACGAAATGGGTTGCCTGAGCTAACCAGGAAAACCAGTGACTTGACAGAATTTCAGTCATTGGTTAATATGCATGACTGAATGCATGACGCGTAGGACGTAATCATCTTCTTTTTGAAGTAACGTCTGTATTGTATAAGAAGAAGATCTTATTGGTCACCTGCAAGACTTGAATTTGAAACTTAAAGGTAAAGACTAATTGTCACAACTGCGTGTGATGATGTGAAGTGTTCTTCCTGTGGATAAACCAAATATCAAGAGAAAATCTTCTTCACTTCTCAACGTGTCAGGAACTAAAAAGATTAAATACGGCTACAACATTTGGTAAACATGTCCTTCACCTGGAATCGTTATTAGATGCTTTCAATGACAGTTTTCATGACTTCGTTTCATCCAAGCAATAATTTTCATTGTTTGTATCTCCATTTTGATTCGCTCCCGAAAATGCTGCTGATAATGTGCAACTAGAGCTGATAGAATTGAAGTCAGATTCTTTGTTGAAATCGAAGTATATAGAAGTGGTTGTGCCAAAATTTTACAGTTATTTATCTGAATTTCGGAAATTTGAAGACATAATTCTTGCTAGGTTTGCTGCTTTCTCTGTCAGCAGTTCTTTTTCCATAACGCAAGCTACAAAAACACCTCACCGTTTGAGATTTTCTGATGAAAATTTGTCATCAGTGATGAAAGTGTCAGTGGCCTATCAAACTTCAACCTGACATTAATAAACTTGTATCCCAGAAAAGATGTCAAGCATCAGGACAACGAAAATAATGCGTAATTATAATAATGTCTAGTACACCAATAATAATAACTAAGGGACAGGTATACAATTAATTATTATGTTCTATTGCATTGTTTCTAATTTACATAAAACTAGTAGGCTATGTTTTCCAACTGATTTTTTGGCTGCGGCCCATAGTAAGTTTGTATAATGAGTTTGACATGCCTGATCTATCTAATCTATGCAATCACAACTTCTTTTTGGTCAAGTAAGCGGAAGAACTACAGTAGTAGTGCAGAATGAATGAGAAAAGGTTACATTTCTAAAGTCTCTAAAGGCCCAGCTTTCAATCTGCTCACGTCTTCGTATCTCTTACATTCTGTCACAGTTTTGAAAACGAGGCTAGAGTCAGTATTTCACATCGCGTGAGATTTTCTGTATGGATCTTTATGTTGATGTGATGAAAAGGTTGAATAATTTTTATGCGCTCAAAATTAAAATGTCAAATTTCACTTTAAAAAAAGGCAAACGTTTGCACATTGGAATTTAAACTCTCTAATTATTTTATTTCACTCGGACATTTTCTTTTCTACATTTTAAAACTGAGAGAATGAATTAAAATGGAAGAATGATGCTCATAGCCTGCAATACATCACAGTTTTAAGTTTTGTGTTTAAAAACAAAGAGGCAGGTTGAAAATAGAAAGAGGGAGAGAGAGAGAGAGGGGGGGGGGGGTTAATACATTATGATAGTTTAAACAGAAAATCACACACACACACACAATCCCCCTCTCAAACACACCTCATTCTAAGACTTTATTTTCATATTAACTTTTAAATTATTTTAATTTTTGGAAGTGTTTAAGCGGCTATTAAACAACATGGGCGTAGTCGACTTATTTAAAAAAAAAACCGGGGGGGATTGTAAGTAAGACAGCGATCTATATATTTATTATATTGAAACACACCTATGTACAGCCTATGGCAGCCAGCTCGTCCTAGGATTTCTTTGTTTGGTATGTGGTCAAATCAGTTCAGACCGGTGCGTCTGTATATAGTCTGTAATTAGAGGTAGTTAAAAAAAAAGAATAATTTAAATACTTTTGAATATACAAAGATATCATATAAAATATAATTAAACTAAATCCTAGGGCACCTCATCAATATGTCGATTAGTTACATGAGAGACATTCCTTCTCTATTTCTGTAATACTATTTTTACTGAGCTTAATTTAATAGAGCATAACATTGGATTGATAAAAATATGTATGTCGCTGGATGTAACTGCCAACATTGTGTTACGTGTATCAAACAGATTGTTTTGTTCAGGCGGCGAATGGCTTCTCTGCTGCGCATCAATCATCCACAAAATGATCCAAGGGCCAATGGATAGCGACTTCCGCTCCTCTGCAGATGGACGACCTACGTAATGTGATCAGGTCCATCTGTTTCCCTGCTTTCAATTCTTTCAACATTGACATTCAGACTCGGACGCCATTCAAGCTTCTCCTCGAATGTGTGGGACTCTAGACATGAAGATCGATGACCACCAAGGCTGGACATTGTCCACCGGCCAATAGATGTTTGATTATTTCAGTTTCTCGGTGGAGGTTTTGTCTGCTGATTCACAATAAATGAAAAAAAGTCTCACTATGTCTGGAAGCGTAATTAGTCAAAAACCATTTACATTTGTTGTAGCTGGCTGCCTCAATGTACAATGAATTATTTCTCATATTATTGACACGCATAAGATCTAATAATTTAAAAATAATAAAAGCTGCACTTTGGTTAAACACATTATATTTTGTTAATAAATCGAATAAAATGTGAAACAAATACTCAGAAAGACAAAAAGATAAAGGCACATTCCTTGTTCCATATGCTAGGACAACTTTGTACAAATGCTCTTTCTTCCCTAATGCTAGTCGAAAATGGAATGGGTTGCCTGATCCAGCCAGGAAAACCAATGACTTGGCTAACATGCATGACTAGATGCAGGACGCATCTATTTTGAAATAGCGTCTGTATTTTATAATATAAGATAAGATAATGATAGGGAAATAAAAACAAACAATTTTAAAAAGATAAGACCAAGTTAAGACGGGTAGACTAGAGGCCTCTTGAAGCAAACATTCGACATTGATTTCATTGATAGGATTCGGACGTGCCTTCCAATTGGACAATTATTGAGTGCTAGGCCAAACATGTACGTTAGAGGACGTTAGAGGTCGACAGCGCACGAACTCTGAACCACCGTGGTGATATCCGCAGCGCAACTCCTACAAGACAAGGCAGCCATCCATTATGAAAAGCTCAGATAAATTGAAATATATAAAAGGAAGTGGATTAGAAGTTGTGTAGTTTTAATTTTTAATGACAAAGTTGAAAACTACAACAAAAAAAAAAACAACAACACAACAGTAACACTGGATTATTCTATACCAGTAATATTCCTATTGTTTCCTTAAGCTAATAGAGAAAAGTCTTTCATTTACACTATTAATTTCACAAAACTCTGAGACAACTAGAAATATTTTCAAATAATCAGAGATCTGTGGTTATAAGTAGAAAAACATTAACTCTTTCTCTCCTAATTGATGATACCATGGTTGATTTGACGTCATTAAATTAAATTAATGTTTGATTGTATAAACTTTACTTTCTGTTATATGTAAAGAGCATGTATCCCTCTTTAATCCTAGACCAACATTTTGTGATAACAAACTAAAAAAGTTATTCAAGCTTAATCATAACAGAGTAAAAAAAATAATAATGAGCAAAATGAAGAATTCTGTTCAAGCGTGGAAAATAATTACGGAGAGAAAGAGTTAATATATGACGATAAAAGCCCAAAAAAAGAAAGAAAAGGGTTTTTAAATTTTTTTTGTTTTGATTCACACTTTTGTCATAATAAAAAAAAATTGAATTTATTTAGACAACTTTCTATTATTCGATCAAGCTGAAAGTTCCTCCATAAACTGCATGCTTTTTTTTTTAGATTTCAGAGAGATCAATTGAATTACATCTTATATTGCTATATGCAGTTAAAGATACTGCTCCATGTATGGGATTATGGGAACTAACAACTATATTGTATAACCCGCAGCCGTGAGCCTCAGTCTGTGTATTACTGATCTAGTTATTGGATTTAAATCTATGTGAGATGTTCACCTAACACTTTTTAATTTTCACACGAAAATGATAGTATAGTATGACAACGGGGTTTACATATTACGTGATATAGTCATAGCTGAACTGAACATCCCACTTTCGGTCAGTTTGTTACAGGGTCAACTGTGGTCATCGAAAAGTACATAGAAGTCTAACTCATAATGCACTGGTTTTGAGTGTGTATGTGTTTCGTGTGTGAATGTTGTCCGTATTTAAATCTATATTGCTATTGTTACAGTAGTTACACTGAGATGGTCAATTGTAGTCAAACTGAATTTCCATTGGATTGGACCAATAAAAATGATCTTATCTTAAATAGTGTGAAAATGGGTTTACCCGATTTGTTAAAAATTTGTCATGATTTGTACTCTATGCATATGCCCCCCCCCCCGCATGCAATATTAACACTCATGGTTACTACAATATTTGAACATAAAGTAGGAATTAAACAAATATAATACATGATATATTCCATTAGTAACTGCCCGAACTTAAGAAAAAAAATCACCGTGTGACTCTACAAATAGGTTATTCCGACATTTTTTGTTTCTTCTTTCCACCAAAAGTTAAGTTCACTCAACCTAACTCCGTTTTGATATATCCTCCATCGGCCAATAGGATCAGACGACCAGGTCATAAAGAAGACGTCACAGCTCGTAAATACGTCACACTCCAGATATAACTTCGCGCTGTCTTATGTTCTTATTGCATGAGGTTCGCCACACAGGGTTAGACGACTCCAGACTCTCCAGAAACAGTGATTTATCTTCTCTTGTCACACGATCTTATATCTTCTCTATACCGAACAGGGGCGCTATGGGAAAGTTTATGAAGCATGTGATTCTGTTTGCAGAGAACTCAATAGATTAAAAAAAAAAACTGGCACGACAACATTTGTGTGGACATTTTGCTGTTCGATCTTTTCTATCAATCTAAGTGATGGTGAAACCCTTGATAGCAAGGTATGGGAATACAGGCTCAGTCCAGCTTTTCTCAAATGGGGTTGTTTTGTATTTCCTCCATATCACGTGGTAGTGTTATTTACATTTGATGGCCTCATTTATTTCATTGCTATTTGAATGTGAAATTGCTCTAGATCTAAAAATCTCTAATTAATACAAAATGTTACAATAATTCACAAATTGATACGATTGCTAGATAAAATGACCCCACCTCAACGTGAGGTAGATGGGATGAAGGAGAAATGAGGTACTTGATTTGATTACAACAGCAGAGGCCCGAGACAGATTTGAAGTAATGAGAGCTTCATCTTCAACATCTCTCACATATAAGCCAGAAGGTGTTACGGGATAGAAGAGGATGTCCTGCTTTTCTGCTTATTAGCATGGGTTATGTCTAGGTCTAAAGAAATAATTGCCTCTAGCAATACATTTGTTTCTTTGATATTTTAAGTGACAAAAAGTAGATCTCTTCTGAACCTGCTGGAATGGGAGCCTACACCGTAAACAAAGGATTGCCTGAGAGTTTGAAGTGTGGTCAGTAAGATCTGAGCATCTCAGTAGAAATCAATAAATGAAGGTCAGATGTGGTACATCTGCCCCCTGGCGTTCCAGTACATCAAGGCCGATTGGTCTTCTACAGTGAGGAAGTCGACGCCGCACTATCCTCTGTCGCGGAGGAGGAAGGGACCGTTGACGAAAAATACGTCGAGATAACTGCAGCAGTGTTGGGTGCGGCTAAGAGATATGTCCCCCGAACCTATCCCGGCACACGGCATAGACCCGCCTGGTCAGAAGAATCAAATAGAATAGTTCTAGTCAGGAAGAGGGCGCAAAGAAAAGCGTATTAGAAGGCTACCCCAGATTGCTGCAGGGTGTACAACCGTCTATGTAGCGAGTGCGGCCAGACCACTGGAATGATGCCTGTGTCGGGCTGGATCTGAGAGACACATCGAAAGCCTGGAGACTTCTGCGCAACTTGGAGGCCACAAGCACGGTCCGCACACCCGCTCCACTATTGTCACCCAGTGGAGAATCGGTCTCTAAAGCTCAAAAAATGGCCGACTTGCTGAATATTTATTTTGCTTCTATCAGCAAGTCCGAAAGGAAGTAACGAGTTTTTTTTTTGTGTGTTTTTTTTAAACACACTCCTGCTGCCATTCCAAAACTACAATTAAACCCGCCAATATTTTACTTTTTTTCCCCTATCAAACACAATGTATTTAACAAATAGGCTAGTATCGGTAACTCGCCATTATAAATGTAAAATAAATTTGTATACATTTTATTCACGTATTACAGTATTTATATAATTTCTTGTAAAAGAAATACATTTGGATTGGTATATTGATGTACATTGCATTCAAGTAAAATAACAACATGTTGAGACAGTCTACAGCCATTAACCATTTATTAAGAATAAGAATTTAAAATGTAAACAATTTATGAACATTTGAATCTACATCAACATCTCTGCAGTCTTCACTGTAGCCATATTATTTCAGTGATCAACATAGAATCTATCTCTCAGGTCTGTCTTTGGTGATCTGCCTTAGACTGTCAAGGTAGATGTGCATATCTCTCAGGTATGTCTTTGGTCATCTGCCTTAGACTGTCAAGTTAGATGTGCATATCTCTCTGGTATGTCTTTGGTCATCTGACTTAGACTCTACGGGTAAATTAGTATATCTCTCTGGTATGTCATCTGGTCTGGACCCTCTCAGGTTAGATGTGCATATCTTTTCTATCTGCCATTGGTCATATAGTCTGGTCTTACAGAGTAGATGTTGTTGGTGTGTCAGATATCATTACAAATGCTCGAATGCTCTATGAAATATTAATGAAAGTAATTATTTGATATTTGCTTCGAAAATTTGGCTAAATATAAAGGGCAGTAACAACATAAAATACATGCTGCTGGTTTAGAAAAGATTAATTCCCCTTAAAATTGTTATTATTATTATTTTTTAAATTGAAAACGCTTTGCTTGCATAATAAAAAAGTTTTGGCTTAATTATCTGTGGCATTTTACATCTCGGAAAATGATCTTATCCCTTTGCAACTTCTTGTGTGACTAAATAGGCCGATCCTCGATACACAGCTGCGGTCACAGATTGGGTGTCTGTAATCACCAGGCGCAGTTGCATTTCTTTCTTGCCCTTCTTTCTATTGCTATCGTATAAGACATCTTCAATCCGGGACTCTTCCTTTATGCTCGCTCTCCATGTGAATCTATCCAGTGCGACTTTTCCCCAGCTTTTAGTATCGATTTTGAAGAGCTTCATGTCATGTTTATATACAACCGTATACCGTAAGAGTGGACGACCAGCGGCTCTGCTTCCTTCGGTTAGATGACTTAATGATGACTGTAAAAGTAAACATTTTTTATCTAAATGTAGTAATTAGCATGACAGAACTTACTTAACTTGGCAATACATTTGTATATCGAATATTTTTTAGACACAAAATCTAAAACCGTCAGCAGAAATGTGTTACGAACGTGTTCACTACATAATAGCCCTTACTAAGTACTTCTCGTGTATGTTACTAGTTGTAAAAATGGTGTATTTTTATGAAAAAAATCCTTGCATAGATGATTTTAAAAATTAAATTTTTCGTTTTTAGAAAAGAAAAAAGTAGCCATTGCATCAGAACTTTGAATGGTCTAAAATCTCATGATGTCGGATTTTCACTATCTTTTCTACTTTACGATATCTAAACGGGACGGATGGACAGACCATACAAAACGAATAGCGTCTTTTCCCCTTTCGGGGCCACTAAAAAAAACAAGGGCAACCGCTCTGATTGTAACAATTACAGAGGTAGAGCGCTGTCTAGACAAGAGTACTACTACAGATATTATCAGAACGAAATTAGGGCCTGTAGATCTATAACAGACAATTTTTTCTTCTTGTTGCAGCTACAGTGGGAGGGCAGATAAGTAAAAGAAAAAAAAAACTTTCTTTTAAATAACTTTTATCGAATTAGCTTAGGACCATGTTAGCATAAGTGGTATATATAGTTCGTCCATCGTGGTTCGATGATGACCACTTTGTCATCCAGGGGGCTGAGGGCTTTGCACTGGGGTTTTATGCCTCCTCATGTGGCTGGTAAGACCTATGTAAGCCCTGAATGTTCGACCGCACACTGGGCAGGTTATTCCAGCTAGAACTAGTGTCGTTTGCCTTGCTTTTCTTCTCTGGCGTTTTTCTTCTGCCTGCGTTGTTCTCTTTTCATCAGCAACCTGTGCACCAGTTTTCACAGCGCAACGCCATGATGCTCTGTCATGTGCCTCTGTCTCCCAGGTGCCTGGGTCTATGCTGAACGCCTTCAGAGAAGACATAAGTAGTATGTTTGCCATAAAGGAGAAAATTGGCTGTTCACATAAACTACGGGAACTAATGACAACTTTTCACTGTACAATTCGACAACTCCGCCTCTAGGCCAGTCTCCTTCACGTTTGGGATAAAACAAAGATGTGTTCTGGCCCCAACACAATTCGGCATCTTCGTTTCGGTTGTAATTGACAGCGCCTTTAAATTTCTGGAAGATGAAGTACATATCCACAGTGGATTCGATAAACGCTATTATAACCTGACTCAAGGCCAAAACGTAAACTGTTGTAAGCTAATAATACGGCTCTCACCTTCCATTCGCCACAAGTATTACAAAGGCAGGTCAATGTTTTTGCAGCTGCATATCAGGTACTCAAACGTACACTAAGATACACCAAGACTGAAGATCGGACACAAGACGTGGTATCACCCCCTTCCGGTGTTGCAGGGATTTACCTACGTGGGATTAAGCTCCTGCCAGCAGCCAAAATTTGAAGAGACAAAAAAAAAATAATGGAAAAGACTCTACAGCAATTGTTGTCAATTGTAAGATTTAAAGTTTTGTTGGTAAGAAATGCGGAAAAATGTTTTAAAAAAGTAAAAGTTAATCAACCGTCTAAGTTATGAGACTTTTAAAATCTCTTTTGCGGACGCCCCTTTTTTGTCGAGTCTCCGAGGCTATAGCCACGCCTGCCCTGACTTAAATTTGGCCCTGTGTAGGCATACATATTTGATTAAATAATAACATAATTGTGTGGGTAATTAATAAAAAACAATATCGTATGCTGCCATGCTGGTAAACCTTATTAAAAAGTTCGTTTACAGCTAAAATCTAGCATAAAATAGACTACCTTGTTTTAACAATTGTTAATTAGCCCACCCGTGGCGTAGCATAGTTCGCTATTTAGTGATGGGTGAACACTTCCTGAAAGACACAGTTATGAGGACAGGAGCAATGAGACAGACCCGTTAGCAAAGCGAAGAAGGCTGGCCAGAGAAGCATACTGAGACAAACAAAAACGGCAGCAATGAGAGACCTGTTAGCAAACCAAGAGGGCTAGAGAGTCGGCGTGCGTACGTGGTGTCCCGCATTGTTGGGCGGCGTAGAGAATTATATATAAAGCTACTTTGTTCTTAGAAAAAGAAGTCGCAAAATCTCTAAATATTTCTGTTCAATCGGAATCTAAAATCACTACTATAAGAGTAGTATATTAAATATACGAATAGTCAACAAAATATTCATAATTCATATCCTTATGAACAAATTGATATTTTATACCACGTAAATATATAAAACAAATGTAGTTCTACATAGTAATTACGCCGTATTAACACAAAGTATATGTCTTTGGACGTTCCTTCAGTACTGAAGCGTGTATGTCTTAGTTCAAATCCCCCTCAGGACATTAAGGGAGGTTGGTTGGCAGGGTTTAAACCAGGGACAATCGTGACGACAGTACGGAGCGCATACCACACGACAAGAGAAGGAATACTTTTTAATCATCAAATGGAATAGGCATTTTCATTTTATTATGACATTACTAAGTTGTTATGTTTCAATGTGAAATACATTTCTCACTGTCTTAACCAGTAATATTTACTAACGTATCCACACATCCAATATAGATCAAATGTCTTACAGACGTTTCTTTGATTTGATTAGAAATACATTTTAAAAAAGTGTCACAGATAAATCATGTTTAATTTTTTTATTTTAATTTTATTATTTTTTAATATCTTTTTTTTATTGTCAAATATTTTATTTACCCTTCTAGATAAATCGTAGACGCAAAGAAATAAAACCAATAAGATTGTGATTTTAAAAAAAGTAGAAATAGTAGTCACGAAAATTAAAATATTGAATACATTCTACAAAATAAATAAAAAATAGTCTGGGTAAGAAAAGTCTTGTTTTGTCTAGCAGCAATCATAGCGTCACATTTCACCTGATTAGAAAATGTGTAAACAAATATCCGAGCATTCTTATTATTAAATAAATTGTAATTTAATAGTTTTGGTCAATATTTGAAATTCAAAAAAAAAAAATTTTTTTTTTAGATTTTGTGAAGTTAACTTTTAAAATCAAATGTATAGAACAAGCTACTAAAGGATTCGACAATCGTCCGTTATAGAACGTCTACAGTGTTATAAAGTGACTCACTTTCTTAAGATTGGTAGAAGCCTGCCACACAGTTTCTGTATTTTGGGTATTAATGACACTTTCTGACCATGAACAAGTCGGCGAAGTTTGTGATTATTTTTTTCTGTTTTTTAAAAGAATTCTGGGAATCATACTCACTTCCTATATCCACAACTTTATCAAATGATGTAACAACTGTAATAATACTTAATAAATTAATGAAACAGGAAACGTCAGACAACATTATGCTTCAGTACACAACAATGTCCTCGAAAGATGAACTAATCATTCTTGACTCAACAATGTCCTCGAAAGATGAACTAATCATTCAGGACTCAACAATGTCCTCGAAGGATGACCTAATCATTCAGGACCCAAAAATGTCCTCGAAAGATGACCTAATCTTTCAGGACTCAACAATATCCTCGAAAGATGAACTAATCATTCAGGACTCAACAATGTCCTCGAAGGATGACCTAATCATTCAGGACTCAACAATGTCCTCGAAGGATGACCTAATCATTCAGGACCCAAAAATGTCCTCGAAAGATGACCTAATCTTTCAGGACTCAACAATATCCTCGAAAGATGAACTAATCATTCAGGACTCAACAATGTCCTCGAAGGATGACCTAATCATTCAGGCCTCAACAATGTCCTCGAAAGATGAACTAATCATTCAGGACTCAACAATGTCCTCGAAGGATGAACTAATTATCCAGGACTCAACAATGTCCTCAAATGATGACCTCATCGTTCAGGACACAATGTCATCGACAGATGACCGAATCATTCCTGACAAGACAATGTTCTCGAAGGATGACCCAATCATTCAGGTCACAACAATGTCTACATCAGAGGACAACATAGTTAAGGACACTGTAAATGTCACAACTGTGGATCTCTTGGTTCCCAATACAACGTTAGCCACGTTAGATGACCCTTTGACTCAGGGCACATCTCACATGTCTGTTGACCCTGTTGTTCACGACCAAGCAATGTTGAAATCAAGTGAGCCATGGAATCCAGAAAAAACTACACCATCTTATACGGACACATTGATGTCTACGTCATATACACCCGTGAATCCGAACACAGAAATGTCCAAGTCCGATGATCCTTTGAAACAAGAAACAACTACAACAGCCCGCCAAGACGTAATAAGACAAGAAACAACTACAACAGCCCGCCAAGACGTTATAAAACAAGAACCAACTGCAACAGCCCGCCAAGACGTTATAAAACAAGAAACAACTGCAACAGCCCGCCAAGACGTTATAAAACAAGAAACAACTACAACAGCCCGCCAAGACGTTATAAAACAAGAAACAATTGCAACAGCCCGCCAAGACGTTATAAAACAAGAAACAACTGCAACAGCCCGCCAAGACGTTATAAAACAAGAAACAACTA
Source organism: Biomphalaria glabrata (assembly GCF_947242115.1). Lineage (NCBI taxonomy): Eukaryota > Metazoa > Mollusca > Gastropoda > Planorbidae > Biomphalaria > Biomphalaria glabrata. The sequence goes on from NC_074715.1 coordinate 39,283,145, forward strand.
CAACAGCTGGCCAAGACGTTATAAAACAAGAAACAACTGCAACAGCCCGCCAAGACGTTATAAAACAAGAAACAACTACAACAGCTGGCCAAGACGTTATAAAAAAGGAATCAACTATAAACATGTTTCATAACAAACACAGAACAACACCAGGGACAACAGCATCAACTTTGATTAAGACCAGGAATCCTAAAAGATCAAGACTTCCCACCATTGACGAAATAGACGACAAAACAAGACTCACTAAGTTACAAGATGAGAATCAAGAGATTAGAGAAAGTAATACAACACCGGAAACACTAGAACGAGGGAACATAGACTCATGTAAAGACCGTTGTGGGGAAGACATTTCAATCCCGTGTTCTTGTTCGGCTACTTGTGGTGTGTACAGAAACTGTTGTGAAGATATCAAAGATAATTGCTTTCATACGTTTCAGCTCGGTGAATTGGAATTCTCTTATCTGTTTGATTTAGAAACGGAATGCACTTCTGACGACTACCTGGTCATTTCAGGCTGTTCTCGAAATGCACAAGTCAATGATTCTTTATTTAGCATTTTGGACAATGATACAAGCAATAATGTCAGGCCACAGAAGGGAATCATAAATGACATACTCAACCAAATTCACGTGACTGATAGGTCAACTGGTCTGACTTTTAAAAACATACATGTTTTCAACTGCAACAAACTTGGAAACTCATTCCCATTGAAATGGTCAGCGTATTTCAACGACTTGGATCTTTTCGTTAATGGACATGCCGTAAAAGAAAGAAAAGATGACCTGTTCACATACTCGTTTTCTCCTCCCTCTAACATGCCCTTTGTTGCCCCTCGGTGCATACATAACAGTGTCGGAAAATGCGACTCGGGTTTGGCCGGATCCTCTAAGCATGAGACATTGTGTCCGACTGTTACATCGTATGTAACAACTGAAGGCGTGCTCAAAACATATTTCAACAACAAATACTGCGCCGAGTGCAACGGCTATCACAATGTTGTTCCTGTCTCGACCTGGACTGTCAAAGACAAACACAATTTCTATTTCAGCATTATCGGATCTTTCAGGGACGACAATATCATATTCTCGGCTCTACCTGGTAGCATGTCGCTTTGGTCCAAGCTTCAATGCTCTGTGAGAGAGAATAATTCTTTGACGACATTTCCTGATCATTACCTCTGCGACATCGTCGCATGCAGAGCCGGTTTTCACAAACGACCGGACGGTGAATGCAAGCAGCTACATGTCCTCAGGTTCGGGCTAACCGTTGGCACTTTAACTTTCATAGAGAAGCAATATCTGTCACGAAGTCTTCGATGTCTACTGTCAGCGTACACCGAGTTTGAAGCTGTTGGCGAATGGCAGTCTTTTCAAACCTATTATGATCTTCGACTCCAAAAAGTTCTTCTTTTCGTTGAACTAGCTGTGTATATCTCCGACAAGACGATATCTAGATTAATGGAACAAAGTTTGATTATTCATTATAAAACAATTCTGACCATTGTAAAAAAAATAAAGAAAGTTTTTTTCCAATGGCCTTACAAGAGTATTGCCGTTGTCGACCATTTGTCACAGATCATATCAGTGGATATAAAGCTAACTAACCTAGATGAGCCTCACAAGCTTGAAGTCAATAACACTGTCAATCAGTCCAAGATGATTGCGTGCGTCTGCATTTCTTTATTTAGTGAAGTCAAGATGACTCAAGATGCTCCTTGCATTCCCGAGTGTGTCCATTTCCAAGAATACGATGCCGTGGACTACAATGAAGATGGTTCGGGAAATTGGCAGTCAACAAGTGATAACTGCTTTCCACTGGCCAAGTCAAGGGTTGTCGAGAACAGGGTCTCAATCTTATGTTTTTTACTTTGCTCTTTAATTAATTCCTATATGTTCCGATTTATTGTTGGCATATTGGGCTAATCTAATATAAGCTCTTTTATTGTCTACAATCTAATTTCAATAAAAATGAGTCACAAAATTAATATTTGTTTGTATCACATCCAAATACGGATATATGTACATACATCTACAGTATACATCATGAGCAAATCGGGCTTGGTCGGAGCTGTGTGCAGGAAAGCGCTCCCGGGAGGTCAATACAAGCGCTAGAAAGACATTCTCAAGAGCTCCTTCAAGGAATGTGATATTGACGTTCACAGCTGGGAAGCACTAGCTCTCGATCGCTCCTTACGGCGTGAAGCTGTGAGTCTCGGAGTCTCGAGATTTGAAGCAAGAAGAGTGGCCAGGGTGAAAGAGTGCCGAGCCAATAAAAAGCTGAAAGAAAAGCAGGTCTATCTGCAACTGATCAAATCTACCCATGCCTCGTATGCGGCCGGCTTTTTAAAGCGAGGATTGGACTTTGCAGTCATCTTTAGAAATGTGCTCATCTTCCGGATTAAGAATCTAATTTCAATAAAAATGAGTAACAAGATTAATATTTGTTTGTAACACATCAATGATGGCCAGTGTATAATACGGATATATGTACATACATACGCACATACGTGGCATGGGTAGATTTGATCAGTTGTAAATAGGTATGTTATATATACATCATGTGCGTAGCCGGGGCGGGAGTTCTTGGGGTTCCCCCCCCCCCAATTAAAATTCAACCTCCCGCAGGGGGATGGGGTGAAATTTTGTGATTGATTATTTGCTTTGGTTTTGTTTATTTTATTTGAGATTTTAATATTAAACCATCACTTGCCACAGCGCAAGGGCGGTTTCGGGTTTAAAATCCACTTCTATGGGGCTTTGCGATTAAAACCCATTATATAAAGTTTAAGAAAAATAAAAAAAAATCTTGGATGACAACGGCCACCCGCTCCATCAGAACTACGCCAGGTCGTCGCGAAGTGGGCGACTTCTGTCAATCAAAACAAGAACGGAGCGGTACAAAAACTCGTTCGTACCTCACTCGGTCAGACTCTATCACCGCCACTCATTGATCAGGGAACATGAAATGCACCAAGATACCTGTGTGTAGTCGCTGAATGAACTCTTTATGTTGTCTGTTGTATTTATGTGTATTTTTCTGTTGTGTTGTCTTTATATGAGAAACGAGTCCTTGTAATCACAACAAATTTCCGTAAGGATCAATAAAGCAGTCTTAGTCTTAGTCTTAAAACACAAAATAATGCAAACTAAAACCCCATATTCCAAGAGCATAGCCAAGGGGGATTTTTATTTTAAACCGCCCTCCGAAAAAAAAATTAAAACCCCTCTTAAATATGAGACTAAAGCATACACCAGTCATCAGATTCTATGAGCATAGCCAAGAGGGGTTCTGCGCTTAAAACCCCCCTCAAAAGGGTTTTAAGTAAAAACCCCATACAGAGGGACTTGGGTTTAAAGCCCATCTCCAGCTAAAAACAACTTCTTCAATATAAAAAAGCAAACTACTCAAAATTCTAGGAGCTTAGTCAAGGTGTTATTGAGCTTAAACCTCCCTCCTCTAGAGGTTCTTGAGTTTAAAACTCCTCCAGATGGCTTTGAGTTTAAAATCCCCCTAGATAGTTTTGATGTTCAAAACCTCTTCAATATTATTCTAAAACAAACTACAGTCACCCTAATTCTATGGGCTTAGATAACGGGGTTATGAGTTTGTAAACAAAAACAATCCAGGGATTATTTAGTTGAACACCCCCTGTAATGCCTCTTCTGGTGCTTATTAGTGTGTCTGCTAGTATAGTTCAATGATTTTATATCTATATGTCCTCTTTTCAGTTGAATCTTTGCACTTCTATTTTCGCGAATGTTTACTATAATTAGAACAGCACTACGGACATTGCAATTGACCAAAGTAACTTCTGGTTGAGCAGACACTACAGATTTATTAATATTGAACGAAATACATAATCCAGCCTCAAAGGCACAGCAAATAACACTTCATGAGTTATCAATCCAAAGAATTAAAAAAACTACACTAATACATGTGCTCCAATTTCTACACTGTCACAAGAAAACAATACATGTCCATTCTCTCTGAGGACTACAGGTCAACTGACTATCTGCCCATGTGGTCAGCTCTCCTAACCGTGATCTGGTCGAGATACAAAAACTTAAATGTTCTAAGTGACCTTGACTACATCATGTCACGAGCAATACTGTGACACCCGCCCAACAGAGGGTTTTGACGATAAAACTTCCCTTTTCGATATAAAATCTAAAGCAAATCAAATTCCAAGAGAGTAGCCAGAGAGATTGCACATTTCTACGAGTCGTTAGGCTCCATTAATAAAGTGCAGTGAATAACATGGAAGTTATCCGCCGAAATTGAAAAAAAGACTAACTGTGGCTCAACAAAGATGACTAAGAAGATCGTGCCTGCCGACTGGGAGTCGACCATTTAGTGAGCTGTGACAGAGCGTCGCATGAGGTTTGCCGGACATGTTCTATGACAAAAAGAATTACGCATACCATGAGTTACGATGACATCGAGGCACTTACGCGGAAAGCGGAAACAGGGAAATCCTAGTATAACTTGGGTTTTATGATGGACCTCAGAGCGGTGGTCACCAGGTGGAAAGAGGCTTCAAACATTGCCAGTGACAAATTTTTTAGCAGACAGATTGCTGCCCAATGCGCCGAATGGCGCTGGAGGATCTAAGTCCTAAGTAAGTAAGAATATCGAATTAGGTTTTTAAACTAAAAATTTTTAATAGCAAGATCATGCACTGTACCTCAGAATATGCATTTTTTGGTTTGAAATACCGAAAATAGTACGGGAGCTCTCTGCGGGGTGTTTACAGTTTTTTCTTTCACTTCAGGAAGTACCTATTCCAGGTTACAATAAAATTCTGAATTGTCAGAATGTAATAAATATTAATTATACTCACACACACATAAACATATATATATATCTAGAGAGCAATAGTTTAAAGACTTCTATGGAGTGTAGTTACGATACATGGAGGCGAAGGCTGAGCTGCAAAGCGCTTGACTTCCGAACCTGGGTCCGGGGTTCGAATCCTGGTGAAGACTGGGGTTTTAAATTTCGGGATTTTCGGGCACCTATGATTCCACCCAGCTCTAATGGGTGCCTGACATTAGTTGGGGGAAAGTAAAGGCGGTTGGTCGTTGTGCTGACCACATGACACCCTCGTTAACCGTAGGTCACAGAATCAGATGACCTTTACATCAACTGCACTATAGATCACACTTTTTACTATACACACATAAACAGACATATATATATATATATATCTATATATATATATATATATATATATATAGAGAGAGAGAGAGAGAGAGAGAGAGAGATAGATAGATACATAGATAGAGAGATAGATAGATACACACACGGACACACACACACACACACACACACACACATATATATATATATATATATATATATATATATATATATATATATATATATATATATATATTTATATATACATGGTGAGTGTTCAAAATACTTTTTCAGGCATCTGTTAACCTGGGACAGAGTACCAAGGGACTGGAACGAGGCTAATGTGACCCCTCTATTTAAAAAAGGAGAAAAATCTGACCCAGGAAACTACAGACCAGTGTCACTTACCAGCATCACATGTAAAATCCTAGAACACATAATATATTGTTGTAACCCTGCCTTGCACCAGTGCTTGAGGTGCGCACTAGCGCACTAGTGAACGTAAACAGGAAGACACTAGGATGGAGAGAAAAAGACTAGGACAGAGAGAATAACAGTGCATCATGGATTGTGAAGAGTCTGAATGTTTGGGAAACTAAGAAGAAGCCAGCTTTTGATGCTGCCTGAAGGTTGTAGTAGGGACCTGGAGCGAAGCGGGGAAGGCTGTCGTTGGTCCACATTCGGGTTAAGTAGCAAAGGACGGGTATACTTAGTAGTGAGTCTCTGAGGAAGCTGAAGGATGAATCATCATGTTATGTGTTTACCCTAGTGAATAAACACAACTATTATTTCCTGTTAAACTGTGTTGAGTTGCATGCCTATTCGTTGAGTGCCTAACCTAGAGTTACAACAATATAGTAACATTATAAACCACATAAAACAAATATAATATCCTTACTTCATTCCAACATGGCTTAAGGAAATATATTCCAACATAATAATAATAATCTTTATTCTCCATAAGGAAATTTGTCTTACAATTTGTGCATTACACCAAACAAAACATTATAACTATAGAAAACCAAAATATGCATCCACACCAGACTCACTCGTAATTTACATGCGAAAAGTTTATATCAGATATTGTCTATTTTATGATTTGATTTGCCTGGGGAACAAAAGAGTGTTTGTGTCTGTTTGTCTTTGCTATCGGTGTCTTGAATCTCTTTTGTGATGGTAAAATCACAAAATCCTGACTCAAAGGATGATTCTTTATTTCTAGAATCTTTTTTTTATGAATGTTTGTCTCAAACAGCGGCCCAAATAGGGTTTGTTTTTTTGCCAATGATTTTACAAGCAGCATTTAGGATTCTATGAAGTTTATTTTCATTTTTAATGTTCAGATTCCCATACCAGGCAGTGATATTAAAACTTTAATGTTACCTGTTTACACACAGACTTTACTATTCGGTTTTAGTAACCATTTTATTTTAGAATCCATTTCGATGACGTAACCATTTTGGCCACTTTGCAATTCTTAATATTTAAAATTCTTACAACCATACAATTATACTAGAAAACATAAAAAGAAAGATTGAGATGAGCTGCAATGTTTTTTCCAACTTTTATTACATCAACCATATTAGGGGTAACATTATGGATGTAAAGATAGTTAGATCACATCTGTTACCTGAATTTACGTTTTGGTCTTCGAATAAGGGGCACATGCTCTCATAATAAAAGAACGTTTCATTCAAAGAACTTTTGTAACATGTATAATTACATACACTTGTTTCATTGAGGGACATCATCTCGGCCTTGTCGACGGGAACAACGCAAGCACACACGGTAGTCGCGTTGCCTTCTCCTGACACCAAGTTTGTAGACACGTTGTTCAAGTTTCCAGCACCAAGAAACACTTCAAGCGGCGCGTCTAGCGGTATCTCAACGAGGTCCTCCAGAGACTTGTTGGTTTGACTCGTGACTTTCTTCATTCCTAATTTAAACTTCAAAAGTTCAGATATCAAAATCAATCGATACAGGCTGATTTGCTTTTCATAAAAGTCAAAGATATCTCGACTGTAATTTGTCGGAAAGACAAGATAATGACCGAGTAAAAATGAATGTTCGTAGTACAACATTCGAGCCGGCCTCCACTCTCCCACCAAAAAATGATTAGCATAATACTTCAGCAAACACATAATGTAGGCGGATATCTTTTGGACCTGAAGAGAAGTAGGTTGCTTGGCAACGTTGAAAAAAGCGACAGACAAGACGGAGAGCTGCAGGCATTGACCAGCGTAGAATTTGTAGTAGACACTGTTACATGCTGTTATTCTGCATTTCAATTGATTCCAAGACTCTTGGTCTAATACGCATTCCAAAATATGCCAGCTTTGACTAGATGAGGTGTCTTCTGTCTGAAAAGTGACTTTGTCGTAGTTAAATGTTGAAGACATAGATATTTTAGGTCTAGATCCACTTCCTACAGAAGTGACTGGCATAAGGAGTCTTGTATCATTTAAACCAGCACATTGAGCACAGTAGACATTGTCGTAGACCAGCATGTTCTCAGCTCTCACGTAAGATATAAATGATGAACACAAGTCTTTGTACTTTGAAATACTGCAGTTGCCAATACTATAAGAAATACACTGATGTGGTTGTAAAAATTCATTCATATCTCTAGATGGTGCAAACATTGGTTTATATTGTTCATTCAAGCTAATAAAATAATTCTGCTCACTCTCAGTCGTTTCCAAATGGTCAAATAATGCGTTCCATATTAATGGATTTGAACGGAAATAGGAATTGCAATTAAAGATTGATCTGTTTTTAAAAGCCAATCTAGAAGCACTCCCAGTCACAGGCGTATTTTGAAAGATTTTTTTCAGTGTCCATTTCCTAGATCCAGCATTAGTCAGATCCCCGGGGTCTTTATTTTGAATTTGAGCATTAAAAGTAGTTCTCTTTAGATCAGAAATTTCGTTGCAACTGGATATAAGCAACACATTGTCAGAAGAGCACTCTATTGGTAAATTGTTATGGTACTTATATCTACTGTCCACCTTGAGAATTAATAATTCACATTCTTTGTAGAAGTCTTCACAGCAGTTATGATACACCTGGCAAATGACGTCACACGAGCAGGGGAGGTTAAGCAATCTCCCGCACCTGTTTCTGCACGAAAAAACTATTTCTTCTTTCGAGCCAATCTGATTTTTAATACTTTCAACAACTAATCTATTTTTATGTTTAGTACTTTCAACAAACGATCCATTCTGATCATCGGTTCTTTCAATCAGAGAACTGGGCTTATCTTTGGCACTTTTAACTTCTATTTCAAAGTCTGCACGCTGGGCAACTATTAGAGTCAATATAAAAAGAAACATTTTTATCGTAAAATGATATCAATCACACGAGCTCATACGATTCTAATGGTCTTTAACAAAAAGTTAAACAAACTGTTCGGAATCATTAGGTGGTAAGGCAATATGCTAGCTATTCGTGGCGGGAAAGATGAGAGGCTTATGTCCATAAGAGTTCCAAACAATTTACAAAGTATTGATTCCATCCTCTGGAAGAGATAGACATTGGACGTACTGCTAAACGAGGGAGGTGCATCTAAAGACGTTTCTTTCATAAGGAAATATCAAGTCTAGAAAACAGGCATTGGTTTTTCTATTTTATTTCCACAAAAAGAGCGAAATCTTAAATTTATAATAAACATTATCATTATGTCGAGTCTTGTCACGTGACAAAGGAATGCTTATCTTTCTTGTTAATATGTTATGTCCGCGTTTGTGTGTGTGCTCGTACCTTGGTAAAATCTTCTAGGTGCGTGGGTGGGTGGAACTTGGGTAGACATAGATCTGGAAAACGATTTTCCTAGAAATTTCACAGTTGCTGTATATTGTTTGGAAAAGATTACTAGCTCGTTGGCCACACTAGGACAACTCTATTTGCACCTTTATAATTGTTCATAGTAAAAGAAAAAGAAATACATTTAAATTTGGCGAGAGAACGAGAATATTTTGTCTTTAACGCCTGTGTTTAGAATTCCATGAAGAGTTCAATGAATTAATCTTCAGGAAAAGTTTGCGCATCGTCTTCTTGGTCTAGATCTAAAGGAATATCATAGAATATTATAAGGTCTAGTAGATCAATACATTCGTTTAACCAGGAATCTTTTTCCTAAGAGGGGGTTAAAAATGCTCCATTGCACACCATAAACATTGGCGCAGGTGATGAGTTATTAAGATATTCACAATTATATTTCCGTGTTAGTAAAGGCGATTGGAAGATAGTTGAAAGCCATCTACGATATAAAATATTTTGGACAAATGTTAAACTAAAGCAGACAATCATTAGTGAGCTAAAGATTCAGCTACTTTTATGGACGACAGTATTGTAAGGGAGGTAACCTGAGCATTGACGATGAATGAAATGAATTTTTCAACTAGTTGTTGGCGTGGTCTTCGAATAGAGGTTTTGGTCAATCACTTATTCCAGGCCACTGGAAGTACTTCTCCTGGTCAAGCATATTAAGAGCTTTTGGTTGGTTTCTCACAGAATGTAACGTTAAAAAAGTAACCTTCCAGTAATATCCCTAAACACGGCCTATTCAATTTAGCTTTACAAATGTAAAACGAGACAGATATATAATTTAGATAGAGAGGTCTATATTCGTGCTTTGAAAAATGTTTTTGTATTTGTGTCTATTCAAAATGCAAGGATAGTTTTCTAACTCAAATGGCGTTGTCAGGATCCTTTTTATCTATATAGAGAAATATAAATTAAAATAAATTATGGCTTTTAGAGCGCTTTGGTCCAATCTCAGTTGGGGGGGGGGGGGGGGGAAGGGGGTATCTAGGAGAAGGTTTTTCCGTGCTGCCTTTAGGCGCTCAGTTAACACAACTCTGCCCGAGTCGGGTGTCGAACCTCGAGCCCCCTTCATAGGTAGCCAAGTCAAGTCAAGCGCACTTAGCCTCTCGACCACACTTCCCACTAAAGAATATACAGTTTATTGTTTATATCTGATTTTCAATCAGGTCTAAGTTGATTTTTTAAAATTAATATTTGAACATAAAGCTCGGACGGAAAGTAACAGACCATCAGAGGGCAAAAAACAAAAACAAAACACTTTTTCCACTCTCGGCACACCAATTTCTTTTTAAAATGACACAGGCAATAAAGAAAAAAAAAAGCAGACAGGTGTTACAAAATGTATTGTTCTAAATTAAACAAAACAGATTAGTGCGAACAGCAACAATGTTAAAATATCCGTTTGAAGTCGTTTAAATGAATTAAGATGAAAGTCTTGATTCAATAAGCACATACTGACATAATTGACTGGAACGTTGGAGGAACGTGTCATGATACAAGTATAATCACATATTTGCTTGTCATTAAAGGAAATGCTCTCGGCCTTCTCCATAGGGACTACACAGAGGCACACAGTAGTCGAGTTAGATCCATCCTCTACGTCTATGGACACGTTTTCCAAGCTTCCACGGACATACAACAATTCGTACTGTAAGTCTGTCTGAATCTCTTCAAAGTCCTCTACAAACGTGTACGCTTCATTCCTGTCAGAGGTCAGCCCTAAACTATACTTCAGCATTTTAGAGATCGAAATCAGTCGAAGTAAATTGTATCGATTTATTAGTATGTCAAGTATTTCAATCGAGTCAGTTGATGGATATGGATAAAATAGAAAGTTACTCAGAAAATAAACTTGTGGATAATAAAAGATCTGCGCCGGCCTCCATTCTCCAACCAGGATAAATTCAGCGTAGTATTTTAGCAAACACATAATGTAGGCTGATATCATTGGCCGATCTGACAATGGTGTCACCCCCAAGTTGAAAAAGGCAACTGACAAAACAGAGAGTGATAGACATTGCCCAGCGTGAAGTTTGTAGTATAAACTGTTACATGCTGTTATTCTACATTTCAAATGATTCTGACTCTTTTGATCTAACGAACATTCCAGAAAATGCCATTTCTGATTATCTGAAGTGTCGTCTGTCTGAAAAGTGACTATGTCATGGGTGACTGATGAAGACATAGTTATTTTAGGTCTGGATCCACTTCCTACAGAAGTGACTGGCATAAGGCGACTTGTATCATTTAAACCAGCACATTGAGCACAGTAGACATTGTCGTAGACCAGCATGTTCTCAGCTCTCACGTAAGATGTAAATGATGAACACAAATCTTCGTACTTTGAAATCCTGCAGTCGCCAATACTATGAGAAATACATTGATGGGGCTCATAAAAACTATCGTTGCCTAGAGGAGTCTCAAACTGTGGTGCATATGTTGCACTCAAGTCGATCAAATAATGGTACTCACTTTCTGTCACCTTTAAATAGTCCAATAGTGCATTCCACAAGAATAGGTATATAGGATTGTGAGGATAGCAGTCGGAGACTGATTTATTTTTGAACACCAACCTTGAGCTTCTGTCAGTCACGGGCATATTTCGCCAAATGTCTTTTAATGTCCATTTCATCTGACCTGTCGTCTTCAAGTCCTTTGTAGTATCTCTTTTGATTCTCTTTGATTCAGATTTGATCTTAACCCGTTGTTTGGGGCAGCTGGCTATCACATAGACATTGTCGTTGGAACACTCTATTAGTGAATCCTTATAGTCTTCATACGAGTTCTCAAACTTTAAAATGGTTGAAGCACATTCTTTGACGAAGTCTTCACAGCAATTATGATACACCTGGCAAATGACGTCACACGAACAGGGGAGGCTGAGTGATCGTCCGCATTTTTGGCACGAAGAAACATTATCTCTTGTCGCTATAGGTTTATTTGTAATACTTTCAACCAGTGCTCCAAGCTTATCTTTAGATCTTATCAATAAAGATCCAGGCTTACCTTTAGTACTTTCAAATAGTGATTCAGGCTTATCTTTTTCGTAACTTTTAAACAATGATTCAGCCTTATCATTTCGATTACTTCCAAGTGATCTGGGTTTATCCTTAGTATTTCTAGCTAATGATCTGGGTTTATCCTTAGTATTTCTAGCTAATGATCCAGGTTTAATGCCTTCAACTATTGATCCACGCGGATGATTAATAACTTCAATTAGTAAACAAGGTTGATCTGTAATATTTTCAGCTAAAACGGTCATGTTCCACATCTCTTGAAGCCGTAGAGTTACTATAAAAGCCAGTATTTGTATCATACGTCTGTAAGAAAATGTCAAGTACATATCTGTTCCTATTGTTACACCAACTATTGAATATTTTCTATCGCTATAAATACAATGTAAACAAAGATATCATTACCGTAGACTAACATAGGAGCTTAAATGAGCGGGAAAGCTGAGATGTAAATAACAGTAGATTGTATTCCGAACAATTTCTGAGCTATCGATTCCCTGTTTTCTTTTTAAGTGTTGCTGATGATGACACAGCCATGGCACCATAAGGAGGAGGGCTCGGGCCATAGATCACGTGGGGCACTCGGTCTGACACTTTCACCATTTCTTGTTCACCAATTAGAGCTTTTTAAAGAGTAGACTAATCGAAACTCAGCCTGCTAGCCGGGTCTGTGTATTCATTAGCCAATGTGCACGTCCTTCTCTGTCTCTCTTCTTCTGTCTCGTACTCTCTATCAAGACTTAGCCTTTACCCACCGGCTACGCCCTTTGATTTGTTCCCTACTTTAATTCAATATACCCTTGCTTGAGAATTACATAATGCCTCAAATCTAATTATTTAAAGACTTTAACATCAGCATATCTCCTTCATGCTATGTCAAAAGGTGAAGTGAAAAAAGGTTGGCTGAATTAAAGCCTAGTTTTGAAATATTTTTTTCCACTTTAACGCTAGTATCCGTGGTACTCAATGCTTCGCTACGGTGGAATAGCTGATTAGTTATATATTAAATATTCTGACCAAAAGAAAATCCGCTGCCGAGGACAGACATAGACCGACGATAGAAACTCTAAATCGACCACCGGCTGACAATGGTTATGTCTGCGCTGGATGTGGTAAAATATATAGCTCACAGCTGGGTTGTGTAGCCACGGGAAATACTGCATTCCTCATTAATCTTCGGACTCGAAGACAAGACTTACTATTATTATTCTGACCGGGACCTACACTTTCATTTTGGACATCAAATAAAACGACACGAATCCTAAACTCTACACTGTTAATTTAAAAAAAAATCCTAGTCACACTCCCTTATTTTGTTTCTTTTTTATTTAACTTTGTAGACACAGAGATTTGTGTTCAATCAATCAATCTGTCGATAGTAGACCTAAGTGTTATCTAAGTGTGTGTGTGTATGTATCGTTACTTAAAAAAAAGTAAAATTCCCCTTTCAGACCTTGCGATGTGTCCTATGGCCAACTCAACGACCAACCGCCTTCCCTAAACTTAAGTCAGAGACCCATTAGAGTTGGGTGGACTCGGGGGCGCCCTACAAATCCCGTAATTCAAAAATCCAGACTTCACTACGATTAGAACCCAGGACTCCAGGTTCGGAAGCCAGTCTCTTAACTACTCAGCCACCGGGCCCCCATGTTTCGTAACTACACACCATAGAAATCTTTGAACTATTGATGTAATAAAAAGAAAGTTAATTTAAAAAAAAACAACAAGAAAACCATTTACCTAGTTTTCAAAACAAAACAAAAATGTCTTTGCACCTTAAATTTCGCAAGCAAAAAAAAAAATAAATAAATGAAATAGCATTTGCAATTATCTTTTCTAATTTTTGAGATCTAATTGTGACTTGTAAGCGGTCAAACGGAATGACATAAAAATAATCCACAATCATCATTTATATTCCAGTACATGTCTGTAACATTTCAAATAAGATGCAATAAATAGTGGTACTTGATGTCTGAAAATGATTTAAATATGGTCTAGTCTATTTCTTTTCTATCTATACAAATAAATGTCACAGAAGCGAGGCGACATCCTGGTGACATCCTGGCGACATCCTGGCGACATCCTGGTGACATCCTGGCGACATCCTGCTGACATCCTGGTGACATCCATCAATTAACAGAGACATGAATAGGTTTGATGTCATCCTTGAATAGTCGAGAAGTATTCAAGTATTGCTTTGTGTTTAAGTAGTTCTTAAATAGTCCAGAAGTATACAAGTATTGCTTTGTGTTTAAGTAGTTCTTAAATAGTCCAAAAGTATACAAGTATTGCTTTGTGTTTAAGTAGTTCTTAAATAGTCCAGAAGTATACAAGTATTGCTTTGTGTTTAAGTAGTTCTTAAATAGTCCAGAAGTATTCAAGTATTGCTTTGTGTTTAAGTAGTTCTTAAATAGTCGAGAAATATACAAGTATTGCTTTGTGTTTAAGTAGTTCTTAAATAGTCCAGAAGTATACAAGTATTACTTTGTGTTTAAGTAGTTCTTAAATAGTCCAGAAGTATACAAGTATTGCTTTGTGTTTAAGTAGTTCTTAAATAGTCCAGAAGTATACAAGTATTGCTTTGTGTTTAAGTAGTTCTTAAATAGTCCAGAAGTATACAAGTATTACTTTGTGTTTAAATAGTTCTTAAATAGTCGAGAAGTATACAAGTATTGCTTTGTGTTTAAGTAGTTCTTAAATAGTCGTGAAGTATTCAAGTATTGCTTTGTGTTTAAGTAGTTCTTAAATAGTCCAGAAGTATACAAGTATTACTTTGTGTTTAAGTAGTTCTTAAATAGTCGAGAAGTATTCAAGTATTACTTTGTGTTTAAGTAGTTCTTAAAAAGGTCGCCATGCGTTTAGATTTCTGAGTTTTCAGTCTTGTACAAAACTTCACTCTGACTCTCTGTACCGGACTGACTTCACTCTGACTCTCTGTACCGGACTGACTTCACTGTGACTCTCTGTACTGGACTGACTTCACTCTGACTCTCTGTAGCAGACTGACTTCACTCTGACTCTCTGTAGCAGACTGACTTCACTCTGACTCTCTGTACCGGACTGACTTCACTCTAACTCTTTGTACCGGACTGACTTCACTCTGACTCTCTGTACCAGACTGACTTCACAGTGACTCTCTGTACCGGACTGACTTCACTCT
Source organism: Biomphalaria glabrata (assembly GCF_947242115.1). NCBI lineage: Eukaryota > Metazoa > Mollusca > Gastropoda > Planorbidae > Biomphalaria > Biomphalaria glabrata. The sequence continues at coordinate 39,298,283 of NC_074715.1, forward strand.
GACTCTCTGTACCGGACTGACTTCACTGTGACTCTCTGTAGCAGACTGACTTCGCTCTGACTCTCTGTACCGGACTGACTTCACTGTGACTCTCTGTACCGGACTGACTTCACTGTGACTCTCTGTAGCAGACTGACTTCGCTCTGACTCCCTCTACCGGACTGACTTCACTCTGACTTCCTCTACCACACTAACTTCCCTCTGACTCCCTCTACCACACTAACTTCCCTCTGACTCCCTCTACCGGACTGACTTCACTCTGACTCTCTGTACTGGACTGACTTCACTCTGACTCTCTGTACCGGACTGACTTCACTCTGACTCTCTGTACCGGACTGACTTCACTCTGACTCTCTGTACCGGACTGACTTCACTCTGACTCTCTGTAGAAGACTGACTTCACTCTGACTCTCTGTACCGGACTGACTTCACTCTGACTCTCTGTACCGGACTGACTCTACTCTGACTCTCTGTACAGGACTGACTTCACTCTGACTCTTTGTACCGGACTGACTTCACTCTGACTCTGTAGCAGACTGACTTCACTCTGACTCTCTGTACCGGACTGACTTCACAGTGACTCTCTGTACCGGACTGACTTCACTCTGACTCTCTGTACCGGACTGACTTCACTGTGACTCTCTGTAGCGGACTGACTTCACTGTGACTCTCTGTAGCAGACTGACTTCGCTCTGACTCCCTCTACCGGACTGACTTCACTCTGACTCCCTCTACCACACTAACTTCCCTCTGACTCCCTCTACCACACTAACTTCCCTCTGACTCCCTCTACCGGACTGACTTCCCCCTGACTCCCTCTACCACACTAACTTCCCTCTGACTCCCTCTACCGGACTGACTTCCCCCTGACTCCCTCTACCACACTAACTTCCCTCTGACTCCCTCTACCGGACTGACTTCACTCTGACTCCCTCTACCGGACTGACTTCACTCTGATTCCCTCTACCGGACTGACTTCACTCTGACTCCCTCTACCGGACTGACTTCACTCTGACTCCCTCTACCACACTAACTTCCCTCTGACTCCCTCTACCGGACTGACTTCCCTCTGACTCCCTCTACCGGACTGACTTCACTCTGACTCCCTGTACCAGATTGACTTCACTCTGACTCCCTGTACCGGACTGACTTCCCTCTGACTCCCTCTACCACACTGACTTCACTCTGACTCCCTCTACCACACTAACTTCACTCTGACTCCCTCTACCGGACTGACTTCCCTCTGACTCCCTCTACCACACTAACTTTACTCTGACTCCCTCTACCACACTAACTTCACTCTGACTCCCTCTACCGGACTGAATTCACTCTGACTCCCTCTACCACACTAACTTCACTCTGACTCCCTCTTCCGGACTGACTTCACTCTGACTCCCTCTACCACACTAACTTCACTCTGACTCTCTGTACCGGACTGACTTCACTCTGAATCCTTCTACCTGACTGACTTCTCTCTGACTCCCTCTACCGGACTGACTTCACTCTGACTCTCTGTACCGATTTATTTGGGACTCATTGGCTTATATTTTACAAATTCTATATAAACATTATCTTGTATTTGTATAAAAAAAACTTTATTGAAATATATGTCTACACTTTTGATGAGTTTTATTAGATTAAAAGTCACGCACTAATCAAGGAATCAATCTTTTAAATTTTTCGATGGAATTAAATGTCGCCTTATTTTTAAGGTATTCCCAGCTTATTTTTTTTAAGACACGCGAAGTAAGGCTTATATTTCATCAGAAGACATAAAACACAATTTAAAAAAAAAAATTAAGCTTTCTATTTTCTAAATGTCAACTATAGCGCTCAGGTTTCAACATTTTTAGAATCCTGCTATAGTCAAAAGCACGATATTGTTTTTTATGTTTTCTGTCTGTCTATCCGTCTCCGTCCGTCCTTCTATCTGACTGCAGCCTTAAGATGTCATTGATTAAAAATTCTGTTGAAAAATCAGATTTTCTGTTATTGTTTAGCTTGCCAAGTTTAATTAAGTTTCCTTTACGACTTCTGATAGCGAACATTTTTGTTGTAAAGAAAAAACAAGTTTGAATAGTAATAATAGTAATAATAAAAATAATAATAGGTGATAGTGTATTTAGAGAGGACAATACTAATTTTAATGAAAATGAAATTATGAAAAGTGTTTCTGTGTTTTCAGCTGAACTGACTACTAAACGGGCCGAGGTCTGTATATCCAGCCGTCCGTCCGTCCGTCCCAACCAATTAGTTAACTAATTACTGGTAATTAAATATTTTGTTTGATATCAACAAGGGACAATAATCCTACAGTATTCAGAGATATGGCTAAGTTTGTAAGGTTTCGTCCTTTTAGATGATTGAACACGTTATTCTTGAATTAGTTGAAACTTTAAGCAATTATTTATTGCACCTAACAAAGTATGAATCAGTCAAAAAAATTAGTCAATTGATTATTGGTAAATGATTATTATGTTTGTTATTGAATAAGGGAAATGACTTATACATTATTAAAATATATAGTTGTAATTGCGAAGTTCCATCCCGTAGATAAACATTTGTTTTATTCCTTTCATTGTTTATAATTTGCTTGTTATTGTTTTTTCAAGATAGAAAAATAAATTGAATAATAAAGTATGAGTCCGAATTTGAATATAGAAAACCACATAATTATCTGCGTTTAGATCTGTCTGGTAAAAAGTTTGTAAACGTTATTTCTCCCACACCCATTCTCGGATCAAGTTGAAACTTCACACAATTATTCAATGGCTTAGACAATACATGAATCAATTTTAAAAAAAAATTAATTAATAAGTTGTAATTATTTTTTTTTTATTAGATATAAAAAAGGGAAATTAATACTTTAGCACTCACAGAAATAGGAAAATATGTATGTTTTGTCCCCTTCGATAATTGCGCACGTTATTTCTCCCACACCCATTCTAGGATCAAGTTGAAATTTAACATAATAGTTATTGTACATTACAAAACATGAATCAACGAAAATATGAACCAATTGAATGCCCATCATTATCTTCTGAATGAAATTTATGGGCCGAATAGTATAGTAATGCTAAGGATAATTTTAACTCCAAATCCGCTGCTGCAGGGGTCTACAAGAAATCTTTACAGGGCCTCTACATACCGTAAATGGTCAATGTGTTAGGAGAGGTGGTTCAGACCAATCAATCAATTATTTGTAATTGAATAAGGGAAATAACGTCTATATTATTGAGAGATATAGTTTAAATTTTTTAAAGTTCTTCTCCCACAATCACGTTCTTGTCACAATTAAAATATCGAACATGTTGCCCTTGAGATACAGGAGACCTTTTCCAAAGGACTGAGATGATAGTGAGATCCACTCCTAGCCAAACACTAATTGCAGGAAGGTAGGTATGTGGTTGTTCGTTGTATGCATTTCATAACTTCTGACATTTGTGCTAAGGAAAAGTTTGGCAATGACTGTGCCCTCTAACAAAGGGGTTCAGAAACCCTGTTCATGTGGGAGATTGGACCAGAGCGCACTGTGCCTGCTATAAGCATGAAAACTGAGTTATATAAAAGCTTGGCTTTTTAAATTTTTTTACATCCATTGCTTACAAAACAGCGGACTCATGGGTAGACCCGTTGGCCTCCTTGAAGTTTGTGCGAAACAAGGAAAAAAAACTTATATTAAGTGTAATTGTATCAATTAGTTTGGCTCAATCATGTGATTACATTTGTAATAGACCTAGACTAGCAATAATAAGTCCGTGCGATTACAAATAATTTTACTAATTATTAAATTCTAGCGCAATTTCATGCTTTTAGCTTTCTCAATACGCTATCATTTGTCTGGACCAGCTGAAAAAAAAAGGGGGGCTGGTTGAGGAGAAAGGGGGGTTCAAATTAATGTTATCGTGATTGCTTTTGTAATACATAAAAAAACCTTGTTCACTCAGTGCTGAAGTCGCAAGCTCAAGGGGACTAATTCAACATATATTACAACAACTGTGAAGGACGATTCTGTTTCCTTGTTCGATACCAAACAAAATAATTATATAATAATAATTAAATCATTTGTAGTTTTTAGCGGGTCCTCTAAAAGAAAATAGCCCTATTAGTTTTGTGAGGTCTGTATTTCCAGCCGTCCGTCCGTCCCGTTTAGATCTCTTAAACTAGAAAAGAAATTGAAAATCCGACATCAAGATATTTTAGATCTTTCAAATTTCTAATGTAAATACTACTCTTTTCTTTTATAAAAGAGAACAATTTAATTTTTAAAATCAACTATACACGCAGTTTTTTTTTCATAAAAAAACACTACTTTTAAATGAAAAAATTTAGAGGTGGTATGTTTTTTTAAAATGGTCACAGACATCTCCATGCTTTATTCATAGATTCCCCATTGGTAAAAAAAAGTTGCATCTAATGTCACAATGGAATAAAACTGAAAATAATGTTGCTTTAAATAAAAAAAATTGATACGAATTTGGCTTTAGTTGTAGGTTAATAAAAAAAAAAACTTTTTTTATAACGCACAGTTTTGACATATCCTTATTATAGGCCTATTGTCGTACTTCGATACTACAAATAAAAAAACCGTGTTAACATCTAAAGGTTTATCACACTAAATGACGAAAATAACTACACGAAGCAAAGGTCAAGGCAAGTAATATGGTCAGTACACAATCTTACGTGAATTCACAAATGTAAAGAAACACTAAGGGAGACAAACGAAATAAACGAATTCACGACATTGACCCCAAGTTTAAATTTTATGCAAATAACACAATAACAGATAGTCAGAGGAAGATAAAATGATGAACAAAACAGTCTCAAATGTCGTAAAGATCCGTGTACATCTTTAATACTGGTTGATGGCGACTCGATGGTCGGGGCTTCAGCCGAGTCAACTTCCCCGATAAGATTAACTCGGTTGTTTGGTTAGCAGGAGGATTCAGAGTAGAGTTCTCGGCGTTGTTTTCTGTTTCGTTTTAAAGTGAGGGTGTCGCATTCCCGAAAGAACAGTCTCTCAGCACCAGGGGTCTCACATTTTCTGTGAAACAGTCTTTTTCTTTGGGCGCCAACAATATTAAAGAAACTGTTTCTTCACGTCCCGTAGATGTTCTGATAAGAGCGTATTGAGGGTTGCTGTTCACAAGTTCTACCTCTTCTGTTAATGGGTCATACTTAGAGGATCTATAATTTTTTTTAAACAACACGGGAATAGGAAATATTAACCATGTTGGTTGGGATGTTCCAGAACTACTTCTGCGATAGAATCCAAAGAGTCTCTCGTGTGGAGTTTGTTCGTCGCCGTGCACAGAAGTGACCGAATTGAGTGCAACGCGTCATGTAGTACTAGGTACTTGTTCTCATTGAGATGTTCACAAGTCCTGGGAGTGTAAGGCTAATTTTATTGCTTTCCAAAGACTACTAGTCAGCTATTCTATTTAACCGTTTCCTCTAGGATTATAGGGCGTGGTTCTGCTGTTAGACACTCTTGTTTCGTTAAGATACTTCTGTACTTCAGCAGACATAATGAAGTACCTGTGTAGGTATGGACATACGATGTTAGTCCGAATATGTCGACTAACTCATTGAGGCATTTGATAACAGTAGCAGATAAGATATCTGGACATGCAACGGCAAAAGGAAACCTAGAGAATTCGTCGATAATGGTAAGAAGAATGCTATGAAGTGTGGTATTGATTATAAACATGGATAGACTGTTTCGACCTGAAAGGTTTAATGTTAAACCTACCGAAACAAAAGCATCAGAAATGTGTTATGAAACCTTTAAAAACTTTTTGTCTGTTGTTACTATAGAAAACATCGATAACAAGAAGCTATTAATAAACTACATTTCGCCATCGATGTACCTTCGATGAAGTCCAGTAGGGAATCGGCGCCGGAGGCGCCATTATCCCGTTGATGGTTAGAAAGGCTTTTATCCAACCACCAGGCCTGGACATGGGGTTCTTCACCCCTGTCTTGTCTGAGGGCACCCAACGGTTGACTGACTGGTAAAACCGGGCCGTGCCGTGTACACAGCGCACCGTCCCCGGATCTTAAGTCACCCGCTATAAGTGTCAGGGACAGCGCTAACTGCGGGGAGCTTGTCTCATATTCCTATACTGTAACCGCCACTATTCCGTGCAAGGGCCGCCAATCCAGCAATCCGGAACTGATGACGACCCCCTTTGTGGAACGGCGTGGCGGACTTTTTGGACTGGGTTGCAGGTTACTTGTTCCATCCCCACCCCGAGTGAGATAAAAAAAAACAAAAGCTCACCCAGGGAGACCTGCTAGAAGGCCTGGTTCGCTACTCGTTCTTAGCCTGTCCAGATCCACCTCTGGATGTTTCCACCGGAGGGCCACACTGAGGCGACGGGTAGCTGGAAATCCTCCGGCCATCGATGTACCAGATGATAAGTGACGAAGAAACGTATGAAGATGCAATTCAGTCACTAAATAACATCTACAATCAGCCTAAGAATAAAATATTCACAAGGCACAAGTTGGCCACGTGTAGACAGGAACAGGGTCAAAATATTGACCAATCTTTAACAAAACATTGGCATCAATATTCCTTGGGTACTTACTGGAACCGTAGCTGAAGTAATGTAGCCCAAAACCAACCTTAAGACCCTCAAACAAAAGTTGCCCAACTCTATGAAAGTATTTCATGGGTCTAGGTCATTAAAGTTATGTTTACATGAGACAAGATTGAAAGAATCTAGATCTAGATCTTATTTTAAGAACTACACTTTGCAAAGATAGTTTTTTACTTTGACACATGAAAATACAAAATATAGTCTATTCATATAATTATGTAATAAAATTAACCTTCAAATTTGTGTTTCTATTCTATTATAGATACTAAAACTATTGCGATGTTTCGGAAGGAACATTTAAGGTTAAATCAGATTTTCAATAGCTTTTAGTGTTTTTTTTTAAATCTAAACGTGACTGACAAACCGACCAACAGACAAAACTCAAAAAATAAGCGGCTTTTATCCTGATGAATATAATCTGATTATTTAAAACTTAACTTTTTAAGGGAATTTAAGCACCATGATTTGCCTCGGCCGCACGCTACTGCACGAAAATCGCTGCATTAAATGTCCATTTAAAAAGCAAAATTGCGTGATATTTACATACAAAAAGCATTCTTAGCCTTTATAGTTAAACATAATTGTTTTCTTTTCATTTTAAAACTAGTTGATTAGAAAAAACACACTAATATTTATATTTGTTGTGAACATTTCTTGTACATTTTATAGATACACTTGACTTAGTTATACTGAAAAAAAACCCACAAATAATAATATCTTTCTTTGTTTACATATTGTAACATTATCTCCATTACATTTATGTATTGCTTTAGAATTGTTGAACTTCTATGAAAAAAATGCTTGCATAATTTATTTTATAAACTAATCGGTTTGCTTTTAGAAAACAAAAAGTAGCCGTTGTACCTAAACTTTTCAATCCGCATCGCATGGTGAAATAATATTTTCCATTTCTCCTCTAGTTTTTGAGATCTGAGTGTGACAGACGGACAGACGGACATTTTTCACAAACCTAATAGCGGCTTTTGCCCTTACGGGGCCGCTAAAAATCCATTTGTATAGCGCAACTTTCATTCTTATGCATGTTCAGTGCCTTGAGACTACTCCTATATATTAAGCGAAAGTATTGGGGAGAAGACGTCTTGGTGAGGTTTCCGTCAGTATTTAGCTGATCAGTTCACGCAGCTCTGCTTTTAAAAGATCTCTTTTTCTTTACCTTGTTCCAGAAGAGTTAGAATAGTCTTATTATTGATGTTGTATTTTCCTGTTGCTTTTAAATAGGAAAAAAACACCAAATATTTTTTTTTGAAATTTTATTACTTTAAACGATCAAAACTAGCTTGAATATTCCTGGTCCATGGATGAATTTCACTGGGGGGGGGGGGGGGGGGGTTACTTTTAGTTATTTATAGAGTCTTGTTTTTGTCAGTTACAAAAATAATTGTGTAAAAAATCAACTTAATCTGAAATTGGATGTGAGATAAATAACGTGTACAATCCATTTTACCAGACAGACAGACAGACAGAGTCAGTTGATATAAACTTTGAAAAAAAATTATCGTACAAACCAAAAGAGTGGGAACAAAAATATTGTACAAATATCCGTTTGGAGTCGTTTAAATGCATTCAGTTGTAAGACATCGTATAATGGACACATATTGTCATACATGACTGGCCCAGCGTAGACAGGTGTCTTGAAACAAGTATAATTACAAATTTGAGAGTTATGGAAAGAAATAATCTCCGCCATAACCAGTGAAATAGTACAAGCACAAACAGTAGTCGTATTGTATCCTTTTACTAAGTTTGCGGACACTTTCTCTAAGCTTCCACTCTCACGTAGCTCTTCGTACTCTGTGTCTACGTACATATCTTCAAAGTCCTCAAGAGATTTGTTTGCTTTACTCTTGCCTTTGTTCCTTCCTAAATTTATTTTCAGCAGTTTGGAGATAGAAATCAAGCGATAAAAGTTAAATCTATTCACAAACATTTCAAATATTCCAATTGAGTCGGCTGATGGATAAAATAGAAAGTTACTCAGAAAGTAAACTTGTGGATAATAAACGATCTGCGCCGGCCTCCATTCTCCAACCAGGATAAATTCAGCGTAGTATTTAAGCAAACACGTGAGATAGGCTGATATCCTGGGCTGTTCCTCTGACAAAGGTGTCACCCCTAAGTTGAAAAAGGCGACAGAAAAAACGGAAAGTTGCAGACACTGACCATGGTCAAATTTGTAATAAACGCTGTTACATGCTGTTATTCTACATTTTAAATGATTCCGAGACTCTTGGTCTAATACGCATTCCAAAATATGCCAGCTTTGACTAGCTGAAGTGTCCTCTGTCTGAAAAGTGACTTTGTCGTAGTTAAATGTTGAAGACATAGATATTTTAGGTCTAGATCCACTTCCTACAGTAGTGACTGGCATAAGGAGACTTGTATCATTTAAACCAGCACATTGAGCACAGTAGACATTGTCGTAGACCAGCATGTTCTCAGCTCTCACGTAAGATGTAAATGATGAACACAAATCTTTGTACTTTGAAATACAGCAGTCGCCAATGCTGCTAGCAAAACACCGAGGTGGCTGTAAAAAAGCACCGGTTCCTTTTGGTGGTTCATATGATGGAGTATATATTTCGAACAAACTGAGATAATAATTATGCTCACTTTCAATCACCTCTAAATAGTCAAATAATGCATTCCACATGAATAGGTATGTAGAGTTTCTGGAATAGCAGTCAGAAATGGACCTATTTTTGAATACCAACCTTAAGTTTCTGTCAGTTACAGGCATATTTCTCCAGATATCGTTTAGTGTCCATTTCAGCTGATCTGTAGTCGTCAGGTCCTCAGTAACTTCCTTTTTTAACGTAGTAGATGCAGGATTTTCCTTCACAAGTTTTTTGTAACAGCTGGCTATAAAAAATATATTGTCCTGAGAACAATCTATTTGTGCATGTTCAAAGATTTTATATGTGTTTTCAAACTTTAAAATGGTTGATTCACATTCTTTGTAGAAGTCTTCACAGCAGTTATGATACACCTGACAAACGACGTCACACGCACAAGGGAGACTGACTACACTACCGCACTTATTTTTGCAGGAAAAAACAATTTGTTCAGATGATCCAGGCTTATCTATAGTACTTTTAAGAGGTCCAGGCTTATTTTTAGCACTATCAAGTGATTCGGGTTTATCTTTAGCACTTTTAATTGATTTAAGCTTATCTTTAGCACTTTCAATTGATCCAAGCTTGTCTTTAGTATTTTGGAAAAGTGATCCTGTTTTATCTCTAGTACTTTCGATAAGCGATCTTGGCTTATTTCTAGTATTTCCAGCAAATGATCCAAGCTTATATTTAGTATTATCAGTGAATAAATTATTACACTCTGTAAATCTTAGAGTCAACACAAAAGCTAATATTTGTAGCATAAGTCTATTAGAAGATGTCAAGCACATATCTGCTCTTATGGTTTTAATGATTTGTGACTACTGTCAAACACTATCAGATAATGGAGATTGTCACGTCTGTAGACTGATACATGTACTTAAATAGGCGGGAAAGTTGAGAGGAAAGTAACACTAGATTGTGTTCCAAACAATTAATAACGCATCGATTTCCTCTTTTCACACTGCTTGACATTGTCATAACACCGCCTGGACACGGGGGGAGGGGGAGCATACGGCACTGTTTAGCATAAACTCAAAAAGTATTTCGAAAATGTCTTCATTGTCTACAAAGCTACTTACAAAGCCGCTTGTCGATTCCCTTTTTCTGATTAACAGAAAATGTTTATTAATTATTATCATTATTATAATTATTGTATGCTCTAAAGCAGCCGGCCAGTAATACTTTTGTGATCATCAAATTGCTTCTAAGTGGTAGCTTATTGTTCAACGCACCATTGGCCAAGTTAAAAATTTGTGTCTTTCCAAAATAAGTTCACAGTTGTCGTCTATTCTTTTTTCTTCATAAGGAGAATTAGTATCCAGCCCTAACCTCATGGAAATGAAGGATTTCGACAATTTCTGTCCATCTCGCTGATCTAGAGGCGATCAAGTTGTAAGATCATGTTCTACGGTCTAGAGGTGATCATGTTCTAAGATCTAGAGGTGATCATGTTCTAAGATCTAGAGGTGATGATGTTCTGAGATCTAGAGGTGATCATGTTCTACGGTCTAGAGGTGATGATGTTCTAAGGTCTACAGTTGATGATGTTCTAAGATCTAGAGGTGATAATGTTCTAAGGTCTAGAGGTGATGATGTTCTAAGGTCTAGAGGTGATAATGTTCTAAGATCTAGAGGTGATGATGTTCTAAGGTCTAGAGGTGATGATGTTCTAAGATCTAGAGGTGATAATGTTCTAAGATCTAGAGGTGATGATGTTCTGAGATCTAGAGGTGATCATGTTCTAAGGTCTAGAGGTGATAATGTTCTAAGATCTAGAGGTGATAATGTTCTAAGATCTAGAGGTGATCATGTTCTAAGATCTAGAGGTGATGATGCTCTAAGATCTAGAGGTGATGATGTTCTAAGATCTAGAGGTGATAATGTTCTAAGATCTAGAGGTGATGATGCTCTAAGATCTAGAGGTGATGATGTTCTAAGTTCTAGAGGTGATGATGTTCTAAGATCTAGAGGTGATGATGTTCTAAGGTCTAGAGGTGATGATGTTCTAAGGTCTAGAGGTGATGATGTTCTAAGATCTAGAGGTGATCATGTTCTAAGATCTAGAGGTGATGATGTTCTAAGTTCTAGAGGTGATAATGTTCTAAGATCTAGAGGTGATGATGTTCTGAGATCTAGAGGTGATCATGTTCTAAGGTCTAGAGGTGATAATGTTCTAAGATCTAGAGGTGATAATGTTCTAAGATCTAGAGGTGATCATGTTCTAAGGTCTAGAGGTGATCATGTTCTACGGTCTAGAGGTGATCATGTTCTAAGATCTAGAGGTGATCATGTTCTAAGATCTAGAGGTCATCGTGTTCTAAGATCTAGAGGTGATGATGCTCTAAGGTCTAGAGGTGATGATGTTCTAAGATCTAGAGGTGATCATGTTCTAAGATCTAGAGGTGATCATGTTCTAAGATCTAGAGGTGATGATGTTCTAAGATCTAGAGGTGATGATGTTCTGAGATCTAGAGGTGATCATGTTCTAAGGTCTAGAGGTGATAATGTTCTAAGATCTAGAGGTGATAATGTTCTAAGATCTAGAGGTGATCATGTTCTAAGGTCTAGAGGTGATCATGTTCTACGGTCTAGAGGTGATCATGTTCTAAGATCTAGAGGTGATCATGTTCTAAGATCTAGAGGTCATCGTGTTCTAAGATCTAGATGTGATGATGATCTAAGGTCTAGAGGTGATGATGTTCTAAGATATAGAGGTGATCATGTTCTAAGATCTAGAGGTGATCATGTTCTAAGATCTAGAGGTGATGATGTTCTAAGATCTAGAGGTGATGATGCTCTAAGATCTAGAGGTGATGATGCTCTAAGGTCTAGAGGTGATGATGTTCTAAGATCTAGAGGTGATGATGTTCTAAGGTCTAGAGGTGATGATGTTCTAAGATCTAGAGGTGATAATGTTCTAAGGTCTAGAGGTGATGATGTTCTAAGGTCTAGAGTTGATGATGTTCTAAGATCTAGAGGTGATGATGCTCTAAGGTCTAGAGGTGATGATGTTCTAAGATCTAGAGGTGATAATGTTCTAAGGTCTAGAGGTGATGATGTTCTAAGGTCTAGAGGTGATAATGTTCTAAGATCTAGAGGTGATGATGTTCTAAGGTCTAGAGGTGATGATGTTCTAAGGTCTAGAGGTGATAATGTTCTAAGATCTAGAGGTGATGATGTTCTAAGTTCTAGAGGTGATAATGTTCTAAGATCTAGAGGTGATGATGTTCTAAGATCTAGAGGTGATGATGTTCTAAGGCCTAGAGGTGATGATGTTCTAAGGTTCCTAGGAGATAATGTTCTAAGTTCTATAGGTGATGATGTTCTAAGGTCTAGAGGTGATGATGTTCTAAGATCTAGAGGTGATGATGCTCTAAGATCTAGAGGTGATAATGTTCTAAGATCTAGAGGTGATGATGCTCTAAGGTCTAGAGGTGATCATGTTCTAAGATCTAGAGGTGATAATGCTCTAAGATCTAGAGGTGATGATGTTCTAAGATCTAGAGGTGATAATTTTCTAAGATCTAGAGGTGATGATGCTCTAAGATCTAGAGGTGATGATGTTCTAAGTTCTAGAGGTGATGATGTTCTAAGATCTAGAGGTGATGATGCTCTAAGGTCTAGAGGTGATGATGTTCTAAGATCTAGAGGTGATGATGTTCTAAGGTCTAGAGGTGATGATGTTCTAAGGTCTAGAGGTGATGATGTTCTAAGATCTAGAGGTGATAATGTTCTAAGATCTAGAGGTGATGATGTTCTGAGATCTAGAGGTGATCATGTTCTAAGGTCTAGAGGTGATAATGTTCTAAGATCTAGAGGTGATAATGTTCTAAGATCTAGAGGTGATCATGTTCTAAGGTCTAGAGGTGATCATGTTCTACGGTCTAGAGGTGATCATGTTCTAAGATCTAGAGGTGATCATGTTCTAAGATCTAGAGGTCATCGTGTTCTAAGATCTAGAGGTGATGATGCTCTAAGGTCTAGAGGTGATGATGTTCTAAGATCTAGAGGTGATCATGTTCTAAGATCTAGAGGTGATCATGTTCTAAGATCTAGAGGTGATGATGTTCTAAGATCTAGAGGTGATGATGTTCTAAGATATAGAGGTGATCATGTTCTAAGATCTAGAGGTGATCATGTTCTAAGATCTAGAGGTGATGATGTTCTAAGATCTAGAGGTGATGATGCTCTAAGATCTAGAGGTGATGATGTTCTAAGGTCTAGAGGTGATGATGTTCTAAGATCTAGAGGTGATGATGTTCTAAGGTCTAGAGGTGATGATGTTCTAAGATCTAGAGGTGATAATATTCTAAGGTCTAGAGGTGATGATGTTCTAAGGTCTAGAGTTGATGATGTTCTAAGATCTAGAGGTGATGATGCTCTAAGGTCTAGAGGTGATGATGTTCTAAGATCTAGAGGTGATAATGTTCTAAGGTCTAGAGGTGATGATGTTCTAAGGTCTAGAGGTGATAATGTTCTAAGATCTAGAGGTGATGATGTTCTAAGGTCTAGAGGTGATGATGTTCTAAGGTCTAGAGGTGATAATGTTCTAAGATCTAGAGGTGATGATGTTCTAAGTTGTAGAGGTGATAATGTTCTAAGATCTAGAGGTGATGATGTTCTAAGATCTAGAGGTGATGATGTTCTAAGGCCTAGAGGTGATGATGTTCTAAGGTTCCTAGGAGATAATGTTCTAAGGTCTATAGGTGATGATGTTCTAAGGTCTAGAGGTGATGATGTTCTAAGATCTAGAGGTGATGATGCTCTAAGGTCTAGAGGTGATCATGTTCTAAGATCTAGAGGTGATGATGCTCTAAGATCTAGAGGTGATAATGTTCTAAGATCTAGAGGTGATGATGCTCTAAGGTCAAGAGGTGATCATGTTCTAAGATCTAGAGGTGATAATGCTCTAAGATCTAGAGGTGATGATGTTCTAAGATCTAGAGGTGATAATGTTCTAAGATCTAGAGGTGATGATGCTCTAAGATCTAGAGGTGATGATGTTCTAAGTTCTAGAGGTGATGATGTTCTAAGATCTAGAGGTGATGATGTTCTAAGGTCTAGAGGTGATGATGTTCTAAGGTCTAGAGGTGATGATGTTCTAAGATCTAGAGGTGATCATGTTCTAAGATCTAGAGGTGATGATGTTCTAAGTTCTAGAGGTGATAATGTTCTAAGATCTAGAGGTGATGATGTTCTGAGATCTAGAGGTGATCATGTTCTAAGGTCTAGAGGTGATAATGTTCTAAGATCTAGAGGTGATAATGTTCTAAGATCTAGAGGTGATCATGTTCTAAGGTCTAGAGGTGATCATGTTCTACGGTCTAGAGGTGATCATGTTCTAAGATCTAGAGGTGATCATGTTCTAAGATCTAGAGGTCATCGTGTTCTAAGATCTAGAGGTGATGATGCTCTAAGGTCTAGAGGTGATGATGTTCTAAGATCTAGAGGTGATCATGTTCTAAGATCTAGAGGTGATCATGTTCTAAGATCTAGAGGTGATGATGTTCTAAGATCTAGAGGTGATGATGTTCTGAGATCTAGAGGTGATCATGTTCTAAGGTCTAGAGGTGATAATGTTCTAAGATCTAGAGGTGATAATGTTCTAAGATCTAGAGGTGATCATGTTCTAAGGTCTAGAGGTGATCATGTTCTACGGTCTAGAGGTGATCATGTTCTAAGATCTAGAGGTGATCATGTTCTAAGATCTAGAGGTCATCGTGTTCTAAGATCTAGATGTGATGATGATCTAAGGTCTAGAGGTGATGATGTTCTAAGATATAGAGGTGATCATGTTCTAAGATCTAGAGGTGATCATGTTCTAAGATCTAGAGGTGATGATGTTCTAAGATCTAGAGGTGATGATGCTCTAAGATCTAGAGGTGATGATGCTCTAAGGTCTAGAGGTGATGATGTTCTAAGATCTAGAGGTGATGATGTTCTAAGGTCTAGAGGTGATGATGTTCTAAGATCTAGAGGTGATAATGTTCTAAGGTCTAGAGGTGATGATGTTCTAAGGTCTAGAGTTGATGATGTTCTAAGATCTAGAGGTGATGATGCTCTAAGGTCTAGAGGTGATGATGTTCTAAGATCTAGAGGTGATAATGTTCTAAGGTCTAGAGATGATGATGTTCTAAGGTCTAGAGGTGATAATGTTCTAAGATCTAGAGGTGATGATGTTCTAAGGTCTAGAGGTGATGATGTTCTAAGGTCTAGAGGTGATAATGTTCTAAGATCTAGAGGTGATGATGTTCTAAGTTCTAGAGGTGATAATGTTCTAAGATCTAGAGGTGATGATGTTCTAAGATCTAGAGGTGATGATGTTCTAAGGCCTAGAGGTGATGATGTTCTAAGGTTCCTAGGAGATAATGTTCTAAGGTCTATAGGTGATGATGTTCTAAGGTCTAGAGGTGATGATGTTCTAAGATCTAGAGGTGATGATGCTCTAAGGTCTAGAGGTGATCATGTTCTAAGATCTAGAGGTGATGATGCTCTAAGATCTAGAGGTGATAATGTTCTAAGATCTAGAGGTGATGATGCTCTAAGGTCTAGAGGTGATCATGTTCTAAGATCTAGAGGTGATAATGCTCTAAGATCTAGAGGTGATGATGTTCTAAGATCTAGAGGTGATAATTTTCTAAGATCTAGAGGTGATGATGCTCTAAGATCTAGAGGTGATGATGTTCTAAGTTCTAGAGGTGATGATGTTCTAAGATCTAGAGGTGATGATGCTCTAAGGTCTAGAGGTGATCATGTTCTAAGATCTAGAGGTGATCATGTTCTACGGTCTAGAGGTGATCATGTTCTAAGATCTAGAGGTGATCATGTTCTAAGATCTAGAGGTGATCATGTTATTGGATTTACTATATTCCACAATAGTTCGTATATTTAATATTATTTTCCTCTTTCTCAGTGGATACCAGAATACGGTATCCCAGAAAAATTCGTCCAGATCCTACGACACCTATACAATCAATCTAGTTGCTGCATTAAAACAGAAGAAGGAACAACAACGTTTTTTAGCATCGAGACAGGTGTGAGACAGGTGTGAGACAGGTGTGAGACAGGGGTGAGACAGGTGTGAGAAAGGTGTGCATCTTATCTTCCATCCTTTTCCTCCTAGCCATCGACTACATAATGAGGAGAGCAATGAACCAGACTGACTTTGGTATTCCATGGCGTGAACGAAACCGAATGACGGACTTGGGCATTGCCGATGACTTTGCACTACTCGGGGCTACAAATAAATGCATACAAGAAATGACAGAGAGCCTAGATAGAGACTTAGACTTAGGTCCTCCCGCGCCGTTCGGCGCATTGTTCGGCAAGCTGTCTCCATAATGATCTGTCACTGGCAATGTCTGAAGCCTCCTCCCACCTGGTGTCCACTGTTCTGAGGTTCTCCATGAAGGTGTGTCGCCAGGTAATACGAGGACGTCCCTGTTTGCGTTTTCCTCGTTTTGGCTTCCATGTTATCGCAACTCTTGGTGTGCGTAATTCATTTTAACGTAGAACATGTCCCGCAAACCTCATGCGACGCTCAGTCACAACCTCACTAAGTGTTCGATTCTCAGTTCTAAAGACCTGAATATTTGTGGGATGCGTGGTCGAGAGGCTAAGTACGCTTGAATTTGGTTTGGCTTATCTACCTATGTGAAGGTTCGAGGTTTATTGAGTGCCTAAAGGCAGCACGGAACAACCTTCTCTCAGATACCCCCTCTCCCCTCCGGTCCACAAATTAGATTGGAACAGAGCGCTCTGAGCATGCTATAAGTACGAAAGTATTAAAAATTATAGTAAAAGCTATAATAACCTACAACTAGTCCACCTTTGGTCTTGGGTTGGATGCAACCCGCAGACCGTTGTCTGGGTTTCTTTTCAGAATAATTTTCTAATTTTTTAAAATGTATATACACCAAAAAAAGGCTCGTGTTACATCAGGAGCCGTTATAACCCATTTCTATATTAGGTCTGTCTCCATTCTCTAATCACGACACATCTTAGGGTTTCAACAACGTCTAGCTGTTAGACACAAAAGAGAAAAAAACAACAACTTAAATGTCGTAAAGTTTATTAATACGAAACTGATATGCGTAGGTAAAAACACTAAAGACCCGTCTAATAAATGTATGATAGTTTGATATTACTGAGACCAAGTCAAATGTATATAAAATGTAACGGAATCGCAATGGAGATGTATACTATATCCTCTTGTTATCTTCTAGAAAACAAAGAATCAATGTTTATAAGTAGTAGATTGTGTTGGGTGGAAGTTTCATTATTTAGTTTTCTATTTTATGGTCTCGCTCCATTCCCCCTCCCCCCCCCCTCGAAGGTTCTCACTTATCAGTGGTTCACTCGTTCTCGGCTCTTATATTACTGTCATTTCTTGTTTTGCGTCTCTTGACATTATTTCCTTTGAACATTCGCAAAGACTGAAGTTTGTTGTTGTTTCCCTTTTCACTGCCAGCATCACCTTCGTTCAAGTTCAGTAGTCTTGGACCGGGAGCCCTGCACCTCAAGTCCTGTCATAGGTCTCCCAGTATTAACGGCTATGGACCGAGTCAGGGGACAGTACCACGTACACAGCGCACTGTGATAAAAATAAAAAAAACCAACTCTCCCAGGGTATCCTACAGGGGTTTTGTTCGCTTCCCGTTCTTAGCCTGTTTAGTTCCACTATTAGACGTTTCCACGGAGGCGCCATGCTGAAGCGACGGGGGCTGAATCCTCCGACTAGTATTACCAGCTTTTCTCGTTAGCACTTGAAACTTCTCCTCTCTCTTTCTCTATCATTCTATCGCTCTTTCTCTTATGCTTTTTGTTATTCTCCACTGTCTTTCTCTCTCTCTCTCTCTTTCTTTCCTATTGTCTAGATCTCTCTCTCTCTCTCTCTTTCTTTGTTAACCCATTCCCAACTACCAAGGGTATTTCCATTCCTAAAGCTAATCTTACTGCTGCATTTGTTTTACCTACACATAACTTACCGCCGAAACCAGAACACTTTTTAAATCTGAGTACAAATAAATGTTTAGAATCAAATGTTCGTGAAATACACGACTTGAACATAAACTAAAACTGTTCAAATATTGAATACAACTAAAATAGTGGACACTACTAACATACAAATATAAAAGTCGTTTTTTTTAAATGTCTGAATCAGATTTAAATGTTCTATTTTTTATGTTAATAATACTTAAAACAAAAAAAGAAAATGGTAAAATTATTTTTCTGGAAATAAAGGTGCTCTCTTTTATTACAAGATATTAAAATTACAAATACAAGATTAAATACGTGTTTATTTTTTATTATCATTTTACATTGTCTTGAAAAAAAACCCCAACAACTTGTATCTGGGCTATACACAAATATACAACAAAATTCAGACTTGTATCATCAACTTTTGTTTATGCCCAAAAAGTTTACGTCGCTTACAATGTATGGTAGATGACATATCTTTGACTATCAACAAAAATCAATATCTATAGTGGTTCTCACTACCAGGTGAATTTTTGGGCGGCTGTGAGTCATTTGACATAAATTTGTTTTAATAAGGGGTTACTGGATCCGATTTTGGGTAAAAAAATCGATTTTTCAATTTTGGTGTAATTAAATAGGTGGACATGTATTTTATAAACTGGCACCAAAAATTTTCTAAAAAATAGCATTTTTTATTGAAAAAAAGCATTTTAATGATGCGTGGTGAACACTATTTTCCATATTTTTCTTAA
The DNA here is from genome assembly GCF_947242115.1 of Biomphalaria glabrata. NCBI lineage: Eukaryota > Metazoa > Mollusca > Gastropoda > Planorbidae > Biomphalaria > Biomphalaria glabrata. The sequence continues at coordinate 39,317,255 of NC_074715.1, forward strand.
TACAAATTCACTGTTTTTGAGTAAATGCATTTTTTGTGACCCCCCTGTAACATATTTCTAAAATCTCTAGAACTAATAGAGATAAATGTGTCAAATTTGGTACACATATTCAGAGATAAATAATACAGAGAATCAGCTAGTTTTAATGACTTTAGCTGAAGAAGTTTTTAATATATGATCTTTTGGGAAAAAAAAATGTGGATGCATTTTACAGGAAAAAAATCACCCTTTTTTAAAAAATCATAAAATGCACAATACTAAGGGTAAATGTATAAAATCTAGCTAGCTCCTTCCAGCCACCTTTATACTTTAAGGTGTAAGTATTTTTAGCTTTAAAATTTATCTATTTTGAAAAATCTTAGAATTTTCCTATATGAACTAATTTTTGTTTTTTTCAAGATGGCTGCCGTTACCATGGCAACCCGGAAACATTAGACAACATTCAATATATATTTTTTATTATTGAGTTGTCATATGATATAATATAACAATAGTTATTAAGTTAAAGCAAAAATAACAAGATTACAAAGAGAGTTTGTGTTACACAAACTCAGAGGCGGCCCCCGTCGAAGTCGGATCCCTGTCGGATCTGCATATTCGCAAATAATATTCAAGAGGTGATTTAATTTTGATGTAAAATGTTTTACACGTTTCGGATGTTCCTTCAGAGTTGAAGATAATTACTTCCTAGTCCAAACCTCCCGCAGGACGACGGGGGATGGGAGCGGGCAGGGTTTGAACCCTGGGCCATCCATAAATCTGAACGACAGTCCAGCGCGCAAACCGCACGACCAGGCAGCCATCCGATGGTCAAAAGTAATAATGTTTCAAAGATTCATTTGCCGTAAATTTAAATTTAATAAAAAAATAGTAGATTAGTTTTAGTATATTAAAACATTACAATATTGATCAAAACGTTTGGAAATGAAAATCTACACTTTTTTTTTACACTTTAAGTTTAGAAATTGAAATTCTACATCTTAATCTAGTCTATTTTAGTCTAAACTAGATCTAGAAATTCTAGATCTAGACTCTAAAATAATTTTAATTAGAATATAAATCCAGATCTAGATATACTGTAATAAAAATCTAGATCTAGTTTAAAAAATCTAGATTAGATCTAAATCAAGATATCATTCCTTTTTTAAACGCGAGTCACATAACGAGGCTTAATAAACATTACTATACCGAGTTCTTTTTTCATTTCATTTGAAGAATTAATTCCATATAACGTCAGAGGGAAAAAAAACACTACGTCACACGGCCTAGCTAGACTAAAAATCGCCTTCATCTATAAGAGCCATTTATCGAGTGTTCATAGACTTTGGTGCACCGAGTGCGTTCTTTAAGCATTTCATTTAAAGAATTCATTCCATATGACGTCAAAGGAAAAAAAAACACTACGTCACACGGCCTAGCTAGAATAAAAATCGCCTTCATCATTACGAGCCTTTTATCGAGTGTTCATAGACATTGGTGCACCGAGTGCGTTCTTTTAGCATTTCATTTAAAGAATTCATTCCATGTGACGTCAAAGGAAAAAAAAAACACTACGTCACACGGCTTAGTTAGACTAAAATATGTTTTCATTAATACAAGCAATTTTTTCGAGGGTTAATTTAAATTGGTGCACCGAGTGCGTTCTTTTAACATTACATTGAAAGAGTCCATTCATATGACGTCTGTCCGTTATCTTGATATAAAAAAAACAACTAAAAGTTATTAAAAATTGATTAACCTTTATTTTACGTTTCAAAACATCGCAATAATTTTTAGGTATGAACACAATTGAAAAGTTTATATAATAGATTGTTCCGGATGTTTGTATAAATAGTAAAAGAAAAAGAGAATTTCAGATAAATGTAATACCGTTAATTAAATTTTTTGGATGGTCTCGTATAAAAATTAGATGTACTACAGCCACGTGCAGAGATTTTCATACTTTACTTTGGTGTTTGGATTCTGTTTTCCTTAAAAATCGGAACATAATATTCACGATAATTAGATTTTTTAATGTTTTAGGTAGAAAGTTAAATGTACTGTAAGAGAGTAGTGAGTTAAAATATTTTTCATAAAAATCCGTAAAAACATTATTTCGTAAATGAGAAGATTATTTGTTTATTAATTAGAAGAGGGAGTTCAAACAATTATTTGACGTTAGTAGATTTTTAAATAAATTCGGAAATTTCTGGCGACGATTTGTAAGAAACAAAATCCGGAACTTTCTTTATCGATTACAAAACTTCTATGTTATGTTTTACAAGAAAATTAAATGTCTAAAAAGTAATTTTCAGTAATCAATTCTAGTAAATTACTTTTTTTAAAAGCCTTATGCGATTTCAAACAATCATTAGGCATAATTCATGTTTTATAAAACAATATCCGGAACATTTTTACACTTAATGAAATATAAGTCAGTATAGAGATTATTATTTAGCATTAATATGCTATTTACATAAAAAACGGAACAACATATTATTGATAATGTGTTTTTGCAACGTTTAAGCATGGAAATTGAATGTAATATAAGTTAGAAGAGCAAACAAACATTTGTTGGCGTTGATTAGTTTTGCACAAAAAATCCGGAACAATCAATTTTAGATACTTAAAACTATTGAGATGTTATGGGAGGAACATTAAAGGGTAAATCAGATTTTCAATAGCTTTAAGAGTTCTAGTTTTTTAAATCTAATCGTGACGGACAGACCGACCAACAGACAAAACGCACAAAAATAAGCTTCTTTTATTCGGATGGGGGCACTAAACAAAAAATAAATAAAATCTGATTTTTAAAAAAAGTTTAAGGAATTGGTTTAGCACCTGATCATGTTGCGACGTTACGCTACTGCACGAAAATCGCTGCATAAAAAGTCCATTTAAAAAAATGTGCGTGATATTTACATACAAAGTGCATTATTAGCCTTTATAAACAAACAGAAATGTTTTCTTTTAATTTTAGCAGCTAGTTGACCAGAAAAAACGTCTTTAACTATTATTTGTATTTGTTGTAAACATTTCCTGTACATTTTAAAAATATATTTGACTTAGTGATACTGAAAATACACAAAATTTGTCCATCTTTGTTAGCATATTGTAACATTGCCTCCCTTACATTTACGTAATTGTTTTAGAATTGGTGTATTTTTATGAAAAAATCGCTTGCATAATTAATTTTATAAATTAAACGGTTTGCTTTTAGAAAACCAAAAGTAGCCGTTGCACCTAAACTTTTCAAGCCGGATTTAATGATGAAATAATATTTTTCATATCTCTTCTAGTTTTCGAGATCTGAGTGTGACAGACGGACAGACGGACAGACGGACATTTTGCACAAACCTAATAGCGGCTTTTTCCCCTTACGGGGGCCGCTAAAAAAAATAAATTTCGCTATCCAGTAACCCCATATATTATTAATTAAGTTGAAAATACGGAACAATGGGATATCGATAATTAAACTATAGTGACTTATTGTCCAAGAATATAAGGGTAATGGAAGTCAATGATGCTATTTCAAATAATCATTTGGCATTATTGTTTTTCATAAAACAACTTCCGGAACAACTTCATAGTTCTTATTAGTTCATAGGAATGAAATTAAATGTAATATAAGTTAGAAGAGTAAACAAACATTCTTTGGCATTGATTTTTTTTTCACAAAACATCCAGAACAATCTATTATAGATACTTAAAACTACTGCAATGTTTTGGAAGTAACATTAAAGGTTAAATCAGATTTTCAATAGCGTCTAGTATTGTTGTTGTTTTTTTATATAAACGTGACGGACAGACCGACTAACAAACAAAACGCACAAAATAAGCGACTTTTATCCTTGTGGGGGCACTAAACAAAAAATAAATAAAATCTGATTATTTAAAAATTTTTGAGGAATTAGTTTCAAAATATTATATGGCGCGGCATTACGCTACTGCACGAAAGTCGCTGCATAAAAAATACATTAAAAAATGTGCTTGATATTTACATACAAAGTGCATTCTTAGCCTTTAAAAACAAACATAAATGTTTTCTTTTAATTTTAGCAGCTAGTTGACCAGAAAAAACACCTTTAACTAATATTTATATTTATTGTGAACATTCCTTGTACACTTTATAAATATATGTGACTTATTGATACTGAAAATAACAGGTTACATCTCTATTTGTTAACATATTGTAACACTGCCTCCCTTAATTTACGTAATTGTCTTAGAATTGGTCTATTCTTATAAAAAAATCGCTTGCATAATTAATTTTATAAATTAAACGGTTTGCTTTAAGAAAACCAAAAGTAGCCGTTGCACCTTAACTTTTCAAGCCGCTTCGCATGGTGAAATGATATTTTTCATTTCTCTTCTAGTTTTCGAGATCTGAGTGGGACAGACGAAGAGAGGGACATTTTGCCTAAACCTAATAGCGGCTTTTCCCCTTACGGGGGCCGCTAATAACATACTCAGAAAGACACAAAGATAAAGGCACATTTCTCGTTCCATTTGCTAGAAATTTGTACAAAAGCTCCTTCTTCCCTAGTGAACATGGAATGGGTTGCCTGAGCTAGCCAGGAAAATCAGTGACTTGGCAGAATTTAAGTCATTGGTTAATATGCATGACTAAATGTGTGACCGTCGTACGTAATCATCTTCTTTTTTGAAGTAACGTCTGTATTATATAAGATAACAAGATAAGAGAGAGTTGCTATAAGCTTTGTAATAAATAAAAGGTTCAAAAACAAACTATGAAATTGATTACACTTATAATTTTAAACTAAGAATCAACATAAAAACTACACCTTAATCGCAGTACAGCATGATGATAACAAGCGACGCTGCAGACAACACTGATCTAATGTTCCTGTACTCTGCTAAGTTTGTATTTTCAAAACAAATAGCTCTTTTCAAAATGGAGTACCTTTAGTCGTCGTCGTCCCGAGAAAGCTGATAGCCAAACTCAGTGTTTCCCAAACTGTGTTCCGCGGAGCCCTAGTGTCCCGCGAGTACTAATTAGGTGTTCCACGAAGTACTTGAATAATTTAACCAGTAAACCACCACGTGAATCATTCTCATTTAAAAATAAGCAAAGTGTTCCGCTATATACGCATATTTATGATATGGAAATGTACGTGTGGGTAGTGAGCCTAATGGGGTGTGCCTTTCTTAACATATCAATTCATGTAACCCTATCAAGGAACTAATTATTAAAGTGAGATAATAAATGAAACGAGAATTATCTATTGAGATATACATATATTTGTCTCTCATTAATAAGCTTCATGTATTTTACGATATATTTAACATTATTGGAGCATTTTTATAATTCGTTTTTGTAACGCTCCATAAAGATCGCAACAGAATGTTATTATGTCTGTTGTGTAAGTAGTTCATTAAACACGTTTACATTTTTTAATTATTTCAAATGAGGACATAACTTCGGAGGTCCACATACAACAACAAGGGATAATACACTCACTTTCGCCATATTAAAGAATATTTTGTTTATATTAAAGTAACATGCCGGTATATTTTGTAACAATTCAAATTACGTTTGTATAGCGATTTTTTGGGTGGACCGGGGGGGGGGGGACAAGTGGAGGGGGTATATGGGATAAAGTTTTCCGCGCCAGGCGCTTAGCAGACACAACTCTGCTCGAATCAGGATTTGAGCTCGAGACCCCCCCCCCCCCCTCTCCCTTTTGTTAGTTAATACAATCTTCACAGATTCAACGGGAAATGAGCTGTAGATAAAAGAGTAATGAAATAAACCGATATTTAAACAAAATGAGCACACAGTAAAAACTCGTCTTTGCCCTTTCATGGTCTTCCGTTTCACGTGTTTCAAATAATGTGTCCAAAATTTGTACCAGAAAGACAAAGTGAGTTGTTATAAGCTATGTAGAAATACAGTTCTAAAGACTCACTGAGATTTTACAATGCTTCATATAGATCTGGTCAATCGACTAACTCTTTATTGCCAAACCAGCTATTCTAACACGCTACCTGAGACTTGTGTTAGTCTCAGCAATCTTATAGAGACATAGTGATCTATCAGGCAGATAATTTAACTCTTCTCTGATTCAATGGCTAATGTTTAACCAGGGTAAAACGAACAAAGCAATCTACTGACGTCTAATGGATCTGAAATTTCAAAATACCAATCTCGACTGAATCTTCAGAACATTAGTTCAAAAACTGTGTACTTGACCACGCAGCTACCAAGCCTGTTATACTTTAAAATATAAAACATGAGAACCATTGACCTAAATTAAAAGAAAAAAAAATTGCTTTTGTTCTTCTAAGCTGTTGCATTTTTGACAACCTTTAGTAGACAACAATAAATGTCAGACCCTCAGCTTTAGTAGACAACAATAGATGTCAGGCCCTCAGCTTGGGTTCAAGATTAGATTTTCAAGCTGGACTTAAAATGCACAAAGCTTACGTTTGAATGTGCCTGTGTTGTACATAACGATGTCGGGTGCTTAGTACAACGTCGTGTGGGTACTACACTTCTCTAATATCATACCACCACACAAAAATAAATAATAAAAAGGATTAGATGTTTAGATTTACCCGCACAACTCCACCATCACACGCATACGATTTCGTAACCCACACACACGTTTAAAATATCCTGCTGATGTCATTACTACTGTGTAAATTTTAACAGAATCATAGAATAAATCTGCGCATCTCAACTTCTGCAGCGCACTCGAAACATTTATACGACTTATTTATGGACTCCGCCCCAAACCCCACGCTGAAGAAGCTAACAGCGTCTACCCATACCTTCTAGTTGCTAAGAATAAGAAGGGCATTAACTTATTCATTTATTTATGTATTTTTGTTTAGAGGAGAGTCATTAAACAAATGTTGAGACCCCTTGACATGAGATACAATAATGTAGATTGTACATTTGTTGCTTGAAATAGTTTTTCTTTAAAACTTTCGTGCTAAGAAAAACAAAAGGAAATTTGGGAAAGAAAGTCTTTCACGCATTTCTAACACTATTAAACTTGTATCATGTCACCATTACACACGTATCATATAGTGCAACTACTTGTATCTTGTGACACTAGGTAATGTAGCTAACCGCCCTACCCTTGTATCGAATGGTGTTACCACTTTTATCATGTGACCTTTCATTTGGATAGTTATTCTATTACATTATAAGCACTAAAGTATACGAGCTTATAAGCCCCGTCAATTGTGTTTTATAACATTGTTAGTCTTAAGAAAAGAGTTAACACCCTAGGACGCCCTCATTTACAATTGACACCTTGTGCTATAAGCTAGTATTTCCCATTTTAGGTGACATTGATCAGTTCATTAATCACAAGGATTTGCCGATCAAAAGAATTCGACATTCTCCTGGTTACACACAGCCTTCTTCCAGTGGCATAGCTATGTACCCGTGTGGCCGGGTTCAAGAATATGTTGATGGGCCCCCTAGGACAAAAGACATGCCATTGCAAGTAGTGTTCAATTTTTTAAAATTAATAATGTCAAAACGTTTGATTCGATTAGACATCCGTACTACACATAGTGTGGTTTCCCCTTGATTATGTAGCTTCTGTACAGAATAAAATGAACAAAGAAATGTTTTAGAGTTTCTTTTCTCACTATACAAAGTTACATTCGAAAAGCTCATCATTGGTAGAAACAAGAATCTAGTTCTCTGACCATCAATTCACAGGGATCTAACATTTATTTACTAACATTTCATTTTTTAAGCCATCTGGGTAGCAAAGTCAGAAAACATTGCCTGTTTCTCTTTCTATGGAAAGAACAGCAAGTGAAGCTTACCTCCCCTGTGTCATGGACCTTCTTCAATACTTTGTTATCAATCGCCACTTCGAGGATGACCGCTCTGCTGAACAAACTGCTACAGGCAAAGTGACTGGACATTGACGACTGAAACGTGTTGACAATTTTGTTTGTATGAAACCTTTTAATTTGACAAACAATGACATCAATAGTTCGGTCAACTATGTCTAGTTTGAAAGTCCTCTCTGCATCTTGAATGTTCTCTTGGCTGTAGTCAGCTCATCAATTTGTCCTTTAACTTTCCGCAAGCTGGAGCTACTCCAGCAGCCTCATTACACTCTCAAAGCCATTGATCAAATGACTTACTTCATTATTCATCTTCTCCAGTTGACTGACAGTTTTATGTAGATCTTGCTGCTCACTTTCCAAAATTATTGACGGATTGTTCATTGCCCTTACAGTTCTGTACTCGACAATAATCAGAACAATAATATCGTAAACAGAAAGTAATTTGTGTTGACATCTTTAGTACATCAAAATATCTGAATCTCATTGCTGTCAGAGCATCATTTCTTGATGACCACCTTGTTGGATTGTCTATTGAATTGATCAGGCACCCACCTTGATATGGTGTGAGCAACAATACTTATACACCGTTTGTACAAAGTCTTAAAAATCTGCAACTTCTTGAACACAGATGACGTAATCTAAGCCCAAAGTAGCTCAGTGAACATAATGCATAAGGAGCTTTTTTTTGTTGAAGTAATGCTTAAAGGCCTTAAACAGTCTACTCATATTGGAAGCATCGTCATAGATTTGGCCTTGCAGTTTATAGATAATTGGTGATTTTTTAAAATTAATCGGAGTATTTGTTAAACCAATGCTACTGACTACTGGTTCTCACAAATATGTCACTCTGCAAATAGCTGGTTGCTGTTTCCTTCTGTATTATGTCGTCGGAAATCACGAAACAATATTGTAAAATAATTGGATCAACTTTTGATTTGTCTTAAGTCCTATCAACAATGGTAAAGAAAAATGACCAAGCTTGAATCTAAGCTAGCGCTGCATTGCCAACAATTCTATTATTGGAATTTTTTTTATAAAGAACTTCTAATCGGCTTTTACAAAAGTGAATTTTTTTTCCACTTTGCTGCTCATGTGTGTCCTAAATGTTCATTGCTCAAGACCCAAGCCCATTTAAACCCTTACGCGCCCATATTTGATACTAGATGGGATGGTCGTGGACCATGGATGCTACGCCACAGCCTTCTACTTTTCATTAGGTACTCACCACTGTGCCACCTCTGGGGCTTCGGTCTCTTTCATTTCTTGACAGGCAGCTTTAAAGGCTTGGTGAGTTAAAGCTACTCCGATGACTCCTCTATAAAGTACCCAGTGAAGCCCCCGTTATTTAGGTCAGCCTCTTCCTTAATGTACTTGACCTTTTGACCGTAATTAAGTTCTTTTATGAAGGAACGTTTGTAATTTTAAAGCTAACTTAACGTCCATTAGCAGTAGCAGTAGCCTTAGCTGGCTTGACCACCTTTATATAATGCCAGAATATCGACTTCACTAGACATTCTGTATGGCGATCTAACTGAAGGCAGGAGAGTAGCTGGTCGCCCTCTTTTACGGTATAGAGATGTATGCAAACGCGACATGAAGCTCTTCAAAATCGACACTAACAGCTGGGGAAAAGTGGTACTAGATAGATCTACATGGAGAGAGAGTATAAAGGAAGGGTCCCCGATTGCAGATGCCATACACAACAAAAGTAGAAAGAAGGATGAAAATGCAATAGATAGCGTCCCTAAACGTGTAATGTTCACATGTGGTGTCTTATGCCAACCATGCAAGTGCTGCTGTTATTTTACTTTTATGACTTTCAAAGACCCGGATTATGAGGTTAAAGTTGCAGAGTAATATTATAGAAATATAAGTATTTCTTACTTTACATATTGACATGTTATTATAATCATTTTTAGTTTAAGCCAGCTAATATGACAGGTTGCTATAATTGTGCCAATTATCACCATGGACGTTTCTGTGAGTGTGGCAAAAATGTGTAACAATAGTGGCTTTTGAGTTGCTTGCCTAACCTGGACTATTTACTAACCTGGACTATTTACTAACCTGGACTATTTACTGACCTGGACTATTTACTGACCTGGACTATTTACTAACCTGGACTATTTACTGCACATGTATGTTAGGGTTAAATTCGACGTAGTTGAAATGGATATAATTAAAATCTCGGAAATTTAGGCACTGAAAATTTAGGCACCAGATATTTAGGCAATTGAAATTTAGGCACAAGGAAATTTAGGCACCCGGAAAATTAGGCACTCTTTGTAAGCGATCTTTTGAACATAATTTATAAGTTTTAACGTATATTTTATCCTTGGGCTTTGGGCTATCGGTGACGTTTTAAAAATACCAACTATCACGATTTCTATATGCATTTTCATGATCCAAAAGAAAAACTGATAAAACGTGAAAAAGAATGCGGGGGGAAAATGTCTCCGCACTAAGAGTTATTATATACAATAGACATCACTGGATTTAGGGGAGGAGAGATAGAGATAAATGCCCGCTCATCGCTTCATCTCCACCACCATCCATTAAAGTTGACGGGTGATTTTTTTTCGGTATTGATAATTAAGCAATTTGTGTAATTAATAGTGACATAATATATAATAGGCCTAAATATTTTTCTAATATTAACACTTAATCTAAAGGATTGGTGGTGTAGGTGAATTAGTAAGCGGGGAATCAACCCTGAATCCTATGATGTATAGATTATGTAATGGGTATGTAATGTGATTTTTTCCCGCATTGTCATAATTATCTTTATTTTTTCGTTTTGTCAGCTTTTCTTTTGTATCAGGAAAATGCAGTTAAAATCGATATAGTTGGTATTTTGGTCACCAATAGCATGTGCCTGATTTACCGGTGCCTAAGTTTTGGGTGCCTAATTATCCGGTGCCTAAATTATCGGTGTCTAAAATTCCAGTGCCTAAATTTCAGACATCGTGATAATTCCAGTGAGGCTTCTGTCGTTTAATAGTATTGAGACTGAATACGTCAGAATATGGCAGCATAATCTATACTGTGTATTTAAGGACTGCATATGTTCATGTCCCATCTTATAGCCATTTCAAGACAAGCCTTGGATATATTAACAGAGGCATCTCTTTTCTTTTTGTTTATTGTTGTTTGATCAAGCAGACTTACAGTCAGACCTGGCCAGGGATTGAATGTTACTTTTGTACTTTTGACATTCTATAACTGTCTATTGAATCAACGAATTGTGTCAACCGAGTTTATTGAACAGACGAGACATTTATTTCCAGAGAAATTACAACATTGATTTTTATGGCCCCCTACAGGAGCTGAATGTAGCTTTGGGTCCCCTTTTATCAGAGTGTTCAATGCTTGCGGGGAACTACAATTATCTCAGTAGTGTGAACTGCGAAGTTGTGGATTTAATTCAATTAACATCGGCTTACGCCATGCTGATTTGTCATTTTGGCATTTAAAGTACTTCAAGTTAATTGCTTCAACTAAATTAAAGTGTTTTTATATACGGTAATATATATATATTTCTCTCTACATGGTTTTCTATCGTTACTTGTGCTAAAAGAAAAATTCCTTTTTTGTTAATTCGCATGTTTTAATGCAATATATTTTAAAAAAATGTTTTGTGTTGACAACATACCTCTATGGATTTTTATAAAGTATCGATTTTAAAAATCAAATAAAACAAATTTATTTCATAGACCAGTTGAGCTTAACAAAACAAGAAAATGTTCTAATATATTCACGTGTAAATAGATATGCGGCCAAATGGTGCTGTGTTTATAAAATAAAACAAAGATTCGCTTGTGAACTTTGAATACATATTTATTACTTGGTTGTGTACGTTTCAAGCAAATGTCAAATAATAATAATAATAATAATAATAATCTTTATTATCCGTAAGGAAATTTGTCTTACAATTTGTGCATTACACCAAGAAAGTAAAAGAAGTAAATGTTGATAAGAAATAAATGTTGGCACATTTCATGACTTTTTTTTTTTTGAATACATTAACTGAATTTCTCTTTCTCTCTCTCTCTCTTCTTTCTCATTTCACTCTTTCTCTTCTTATTTCACACACACTCTCTCTCTGTCTTACTCTCACGTCCAGTCTCTCTTTCCCTGAGCTTTCTAAATCTGTCTCTATCATTTTCTCTCTCTCTCTGATCTATTTATCTCTTTCTATCTCTATTGCATGTGTTTCTTTATCACTTCCACACTTAGTATGTCTCTCAAATTCTAACTAACAATTTGAAAAAGCAAAGAACTAAATGACTTATGTCGCCAAGACTGACAAAAAAAAAAAACCCAGTTCAAAGTGCATGCAGGACTTACAGTGTAAGTGTGTGTCTAACAAATATGTGTGTGTTCAGATGACTAGAGTAATACCCTTAGTAAAATCACTATATTTGGAAAACCTTCAGAATAGAAGACTTAAAAGTAAGTAGCAATTATACATAAAATATTGAACCATAACCTTCAGATACAAAGGTGAAATATAATAAAATACTCTGAAAGACACAAAGATAAAGGCACATTCCTCGTTCCCATATGCTAGGACAAATTTGTATAAATGCTCCTTCTTCCCTAGTGCTATTAGAGCATGGAATGGGTTGCCTGAGTCAGCCAAAAAAAATCAATGACTTGGCAGAAATTAAGTCATGTGTTAACATGCATAACTAGATGCATGACGCGTAGGACGAAATCATTTTCTTTTTTGAAGTAACGTCTGTATTTTTAAAGATAAGAGTGTATGTTTTTCTGATAGCTTATTATAGTCATCTGAAATCAAAGTGGATGCAGAGAATTAACAGCAACGATCTCAGTGTTGAAATGCTATTTAGTTAGTTGGCCTCAAGAGAAATTTTAATATATATATATATATATAAAGATAGATAGATAGATAGAAATAGCTAGCTATATAGATAGAGAGCCAGATAGATAGATATATAGATAGATAGATAGAAATAGCTAGCTATATAGATAGAGAGCTAGATAGATAGATATATAGATAGATAGATAGAAATAGCTAGCTATATAGATAGATAGATAGATAGATAGATAGATAGATAGATAGATAGATAGAAATAGCTAGCTATATAGATAGATATATAGATAGATATATAGAAATAGCTAGGTTTATAGATAGATAGATAGATAGATAGAAATAGCTAGCTTTATAGATAGATAGATAGATAGATAGATAGATAGATAGATAGATAGATAGATAGATAGATAGATAGATAGATAGATAGATAGATAGATAGATAGATAGATAGATAGATAGAAAGATGTACGCACACTTAAACTCATTCAAGAAATAAAGAGATTCAAATATACAAAATACGTTTTAAAAAAACAAAGCTTATATTGAGTGAAAATGCATCAATTATTTTGAATCAGGTATTAAGTTTTAGTACATCTAGAATCGAGACTAATAATAATAATAATAATAATAATAAACTTTATTATCCGTAAGGAAATTTGTCTTACAATTTGTGCATTACACCAAACAAAAAACATTATAACTATAAGAAACCAAAGTGTACATTCACACCAGACTCACTCATAATTTACATGTGAGCAATTCAAGCACTTTTAAAATGAGAAGGTTTTATTATAAAGTCTAACAAATCTGAATTGTTTGTTGTCATCGATAATGAATAAATTGTGCAACGTTTTAACTTGGTCCGAAAATCGAAAGTGGAAGAACTAACGAGCACAAAATGTGTACAGGACAGACAGAGCTGATAGAAGCTTTGTGACAAAATGTGTACAGGACAGACAGAGCTGATAGAAGCTTTGTGACAAAATGTGTACAGGACAGACAGAGCTGATAGAAGCTTTGTGACAAAATGTGTACAGGACAGACAGAGCTGATAGAAGCTTTGTGACAAAATGTGTACAGGACAGACAGAGCTGATAGAAGCTTTGTGACAAAATGTGTACAGGACAGACAGAGCTGATAGAAGCTTTGTGACAAAATGTGTACAGGACAGACAGAGCTGATAGAAGCTTTGTGACAAAATGTGTACAGGACAGACAGAGCTGATAGAAGCTTTGTGACAAAATGTGTACAGGACAGACGGAGTTGATAGAAGCTTTGTGACAAAATGTGTACAGGACAGACAGAGCTGATAGAAGCTTTGTGACAAAATGTGTACAGGACAGACAGAGCTGATAGAAGCTTTGTGACAAAATGTGTACAGGACAGACAGAGCTGATAGAAGCTTTGTGACAAAATGTGTTCAGGACAGACAGAGTTGATAGAATCTTTGTGACAAAATGTCTTGTATCTTTTGTTTGAACTATTCGCCACGCCTCTCCGCCCTAACCCCAACCTTAGTTCATTCAGAATACATTGCATCTTTATCACGTTAACAGAACCAAATTTGCATCCTGAGATTGTCTTAAGATACATCATCCATTCAAGACGTTTCCTTTATTTAAGACAATTGCTGTCATGATGACCTAGTAGACTGTTGAACTCCTACAGAGAGTAAATACAGTGCATATCACAAATAAAAAAAGTCAATACCTTTTTTTTCCCCCACAAGTATCAAATATGTAGGAAATAATGCACTTCATTCATTCTTGAAAGACAATGTGAAGCCAATAGGAAATGTGTAGCTCGTTCAAGCACATATACATCATCTTTGAACATGGAATGTTTGTTAGTATTGCACCTGTCTCTATTTAGAAACCTGACTTTCAGCTTGTCTTTTTAACGTTCTGTCATTTCAATCGGTGGCAAGGTTGTAAAGTACATCACAGGTTCAGGGGGAAGAGTAGGATTGGGCATGGGGCATGGGGCATTGGGCATGGGGATCAATACGATCGGAAGTATTGGGTTGTTATAAACTGGTTCCGGCCCATTTGGTCCACTCGCTGGGGCTGTTGGCGTTGTGACTAATTTGGATGTAACTTCACTTGTGTCCATAGTTGGAGATGCTCTTTGCACACTAATTAAAAAAAGAGAGTTATTAGTTGTAACAATTTAACAAGCTAATTGAAATTTAAAACCAACAATAGAAAAAAAAACTTTAAAAAACAAAGGTTATCTAATGGAGGAAACCGCTAAGTGCTGCCATTTATCTGAAAATTACGGGATTCATCTCCTTTTCAGCGATATAACACGAAATTAATTTATTAGTACTGAATGATTAACTAATTGTTTATTTTTTTATTCATTGATGTCTTGTCAGGTTTAATGAATAAGTGTGCAAAAGTATGTTCAAACTTTCTACCAGACAAACAAACAGACAGGTGGTCAGACAGAGTGAGTTGATATATAAGCTTTGTAATAAAGATTATTGTAGATGCATCTAGTAAATTACTTTAAAATCAATTAGTTAGGATCAGTCATTAGATTTGTAGTAGATCTAGACCAGCAACAATAAATTTGCGCGATTCATAATACTTTTACCAATTTGTTTAGCTCTATTTCATGCATTTAGCTTTCTCAATACGCTATAATGTTATCTTTTATCTGAACCAGTTGAGAAAATGGGATGGGGGGGGGGGGGGGGGAGAAAGAAAGGGATACCTGGGCGGATATTTACCATATTTTTTGAAAAATGATTTACAAAAAAAAAAAAAAAAAAAAAAAGGGAAAAAGACTTGAATTCCAACTTGTGGCTCTTGTTCGAAACAATGTGGTGAGGTACTTATGACTAGAGAACATTGTATAGTAATATATTTTTTGTTTCAATTTAGAGCTGCGACCTATAAAGATAACTAATTTAGCTCATACCATCACTTCAGTCAAGTACAATTTTTTTTTCCTTGTTCGAAATATCTAACAGAAATAATTAATAAGCAAATATTTAATTTACAAATTTTATTAGCTCTTATGTTGTCAGGTAAAAGAAATAATTGTTTAAAATTTCAGCTAGATCCGAGATGATAGAGTTGATAGAAGCTTTGTAATATTGTAAACATTCACACAGATTGTATATATTTCCATGTCCAGAAATTTCTCGTGGGAAAAATCATCTCTGAGGTACAGGTTCAGTTTTTTTTTTCTTGGGAGTCATTTTTTGCATTTTATTTTTGTTATTTTTATAATTGCTTCTAATAACTTGCCAACTCTTCATGGGTTTGAAAAGTAAAGTAGAAAACTGGAAGTTGGACAATGGGCTGACAAGTATTTCGAAAATGGCTCTAACAATATTCCTAGAATTTTGGGAAAAATAACTACCTAATTGGTCACCCAGTGAAAACTCTGGCTTAACCGTATAATCATCTTAAAATTAAATACTGCGCGCTCAGCGGGAATTCACCCACTCGATGTTTCTTTGTATCCAGCACAGAGTCGATAAATAAATAGTCGAATGTGAACTTTTGCGATCCGTTTTAGGTAGAAATCATCAGCTGGAACAGAGGAACTTGTAAGCTCACTAGAAAGCAACAATGATAGCAATAATAAAGCAAATTAAAAACAACAAATAAAAAAACAAACAACAATGACACCCTATCCACTTACCAACACTGTAATGTACACATACATGCTTCGTATTTTTTAGAGCATAGCAAACAGGAAACAACCACGATGACCAAGAAGATCACCAGAGCAGCAAGACACAGCCCAACGATCAGACCAATCCTCTCCTCATTTGTGTCTCTATCTAGTGATCAAATACAAACATGATTGCATGAGCAGCCTAACATTAGATACATTTACAATCACCTCTATAAATAGCTTGTATCGTGTATAGAACTAACATTATCAATTAGATTAACATAACATAACAAAATACCATAACATGTTTTTCTTAACAAGCATGTGAATAAGTACAATACAAAAGTGATTTTAAATAAGTATCGAAACAATTATCGTTACTAGTAAAGCGAACATGTGAAAAGTAATGATTATCTAAATTTATTTTTAACTTGCAATAATGGTACGCAGAATGTCATCGTATTTTTATAAAACTTAAAAGACCGTTAGAATCTAGATACTGAGATCTTTTTAGTTGGTTTAGCACATTGGTAACCATAGTAAACAAAGAAATGAAATTGTAAAATGTAACTCTCTAAATGTAGGTGAAACAAACTTATTTCTAATTCAATTTTTTTTCCAGACGAAAGTGGGAAACATTTAGTTGTGGCATTATGTAGATCTACACTTGACAAAAAAATGTTATTTGGCATTTAAGTTGTACAGAAGTGAAATAAAGTTTCTTGTTGTAATTTAACATTTATTGATGACCTATTCGTGACATGTTTGATATTCTTTAATGAGAAAGTAAACTATGGCCATGTAATCAATACATACCATTCTTTCTATCAGGCTCAGGGGAGAGCACAAGTAGAAAATAGGCACAAAAGACGTAAGAAAAATGTAAACAGACCCTCGGGACAATGAATTTGTCCGCATTAGATATAAAAAATATCCAGGTCGCAAATGGGTCGTAGCCATGTTAAACACTATACTCATCATTAATCTTCGGAATTAAAGACATTGCTCTTATTGTTATATCCCGTATGGGAGACGAACGTATGCCAAAGGCAGTCTTTTTTTGGTGAGCTAAAAGGTGGTCGACGTAACAGAGGCGCCCTACGAAAACGTTTCAAAGACCAGTTTAGGCGTCAACTTTCCTTGGCTGACATAGAAGAGAGCAGCTAGTTGCATGCGGCCTCAGAACAAGACAGCTGGAAGCCACTCACGAAGGCGGCGAGATACACATTTGAGACCAAAAGAAAACCCGCTGCCGAGGACAAACGCAGACGGCGAAAAGAAAATCTAAATATACCACCTGCGAACAATGGTTATGCTTGCTTTATGGTGGCAAAATATGTAGGTCACTTCTGGGGCTGCGCAGCCACGGGAAAAACTGCATTCCTCACTAATCTTCGGACTCGAAGACAAGCCTTCTTATTATCACCCTATATTCTAAATGCCAAATCTTATTTTTTAAAAAGTCTTTCTCTTTCTCTTGATACCACATGTGTAAACTTTTCCTAATAATGGAAGATATAGCACCTTTTTTGTAATAGTGATGTCAAAGTTTAGCTATGAACTAAATACACAGCGGATACTACCTTGTCTGAACTTTGTTTCAAAGCAAATATTTAATACTCAGCACACAAAAGATCCAGTTGGTGATTTCTTCTCTGATTTTTTCAGGTGTCTCGGCCTAAAGAAGCCATTAACTAAATGCATCTGTAAACTTAGCGGTAAATATAAATTGATTATAAAAATGATTATCCTCGAATTCATGGACAAACCCTTTGATTTACCTTCTTGTTTAATGATATTGGCTCTTACGCCTCTCTCCTTCCTTGAACTAGAGAGGAGACAGACAATTAGATAGATAGATAGATAGATAGATAGATAGATAGATAGAAAGATAGATAGATCATTATCAAAGCTTTTGCACCCCGCTAAACATCGTAATATACACAGATATTAAAGCAATCTACTTATATGATACTATGATAGTATGATAGTAGTTTCTTGACTGCTACATCCATACTTTCATCTCATTCATATATATTTGTTAGTAAGAAAATCTCATTTCTTAGAGTAAAATAAACCTAGTTTAATATTCCCTTAAAAGTAAACCTAGTTGAATATATTCTCCTGAAAGTAAACCTAGTTGAATATATTCTCCTGAAAGTAAACCTAGTTGAATATATTCTCCTAAAAGTAAACCTAGTTGAATATATTCTCCTGAAAGTAAACCTAGTTGAATATATTCTCCTAAAAGTAAACCTAGTTGAAAATATTACATTGAAAGTAAACCTAGTTGAATATATTCTCCTGAAAGTAAACCTAGTTGAATATATTCTCCTGAAAGTAAACCTAGTTGAATATATTCTCCTGAAAGTAAACCTAGTTGAATATATTCTCCTAAAAGTAAACCTAGTTGAATATATTACATTCAAAGTAAACTTAGGTGAATATATTACATTGAAAGTAAACCTAGTTGAATATATTACATTGAAAGTAAACCTAGTTGAATATATTCCACTGAAAGTTAACCTAGTTGAATATATTACATTGAAAGTAAACCTAGTTGAATATATTCCACTGAAAGTAAACCTAGTTGAATATATTACATTGAAAGTAAACCTAGTTGAATATATTACATTGAAAGTAAACCTAGTTGAATATATTACATTGAAAGTAAACCTAGTTGAATATATTACATTGAAAGTAAACCTAGTTGAATATATTACATTGAAAGTAATCCTAGTTGAATATATTCCACTGAAAGTAAACCTAGTTGAATATATTACACTGAAAGTAAACCTAGTTGAATATATTCCACTGAAAGTAAACCTAGTTGAATATATTCCACTGAAAGTAAACCTAGTTGAATATATTACATTGAAAGTAAACCTAGTTGAATATATTACATTGAAAGTAAACCTAGTTGAATATATTACACTGAAAGTAAACCTAGTTGAATATATTACATTGAAAGTAAACCTAGTTGAATATATTACATTGAAAGTAAACCTAGTTGAATATATTACATTGAAAGTAAACCTAGTTGAATATATTACACTGAAAGTAAACCTAGTTGAATATATTCCACTGAAAGTAAACCTAGTTGAATATATTCCACTGAAAGTAAACCTAGTTGAATATATTACATTGAAAGTAAACCTAGTTGAATATATTACATTGAAAGTAAACCTAGTTGATTATATTCCATTGAAAGTAAACCTAGTTGAATATATTCCACTGAAAGTAAACCTAGTTGAATATATTACATTGAAAGTAAACCTAGTTGAATATATTACACTGAAAGTAAACCTAGTTGAATATATTCCACTGAAAGTAAACCTAGTTGAATATATTCCACTGAAAGTAAACCTAGTTTAATATATTACATTGAAAGTAAACCTAGTTGAATATATTACATTGAAAGTAAACCTAGTTGAATATATTACATTGAAAGTAAACCTAGTTGAATATATTCCACTGAAAGTAAACCTAGTTGAATATATTACACTGAAAGTAAACCTAGTTGAATATATTCCACTGAAAGTAAACCTAGTTGAATATATTACATTGAAAGTAAACCTAGTTGAATATATTACACTGAAAGTAAACCTAGTTGAATATATTCCACTGAAAGTAAACCTAGTTGAATATATTCCACTGAAAGTAAACCTAGTTTAATATATTACATTGAAAGTAAACCTAGTTGAATATATTACATTGAAAGTAAACCTAGTTTAATATATTACATTGAAAGTAAACCTAGTTGAATATATTCCACTGAAAGTAAACCTAGTTGAATATATTCCACTGAAAGTAAACCTAGTTGAATATATTCCACTGAAAGTAAACCTAGTTGAATATATTCCACTGAAAGTAAACCTAGTTGAATATATTACATTGAAAGTAAACCTAGTTGAATATATTACATTGAAAGTAAACCTAGTTGAATATATTACATTGAAAGTAAACCTAGTTGAATATATTACATTGAAAGTAATCCTAGTTGAATATATTCCACTGAAAGTAAACCTAGTTGAATATATTACACTGAAAGTAAACCTAGTTGAATATATTCCACTGAAAGTAAACCTAGTTGAATATATTCCACTGAAAGTAAACCTAGTTGAATATATTACATTGAAAGTAAACCTAGTTGAATATATTACATTGAAAGTAAACCTAGTTGAATATATTACACTGAAAGTAAACCTAGTTGAATATATTCCACTGAAAGTAAACCTAGTTGAATATATTGCATTGAAAGTAAACCTAGTTGAATATATTACACTGAAAGTAAACCTAGTTGAATATATTCCACTGAAAGTAAACCTAGTTGAATATATTCCACTGAAAGTAAACCTAGTTGAATATATTCTACTGAAAGTAAACCTAGTTGAATATATTACATTGAAAGTAAACCTAGTTGAATATATTACATTGAAAGTAAACCTAGTTGAATATATTACATTGAAAGTAAACCTAGTTGAATATATTACACTGAAAGTAAACCTAGTTGAATATATTCCACTGAAAGTAAACCTAGTTGAATATATTCCACTGAAAGTAAACCTAGTTGAATATATTACATTGAAAGTAAACCTAGTTGAATATATTACATTGAAAGTAAACCTAGTTGATTATATTCCATTGAAAGTAAACCTAGTTGAATATATTCCACTGAAAGTAAACCTAGTTGAATATATTACATTGAAAGTAAACCTAGTTGAATATATTACACTGAAAGTAAACCTAGTTGAATATATTCCACTGAAAGTAAACCTAGTTGAATATATTCCACTGAAAGTAAACCTAGTTTAATATATTACATTGAAAGTAAACCTAGTTGAATATATTACATTGAAAGTAAACCTAGTTGAATATATTACATTGAAAGTAAACCTAGTTGAATACATTACATTGAAAGTAAACCTAGTTGAATATATTACATTGAAAGTAATCCTAGTTGAATATATTCCACTGAAAGTAAACCTAGTTGAATATATTACACTGAAAGTAAACCTAGTTGAATATATTCCACTGAAAGTAAACCTAGTTGAATATATTACATTGAAAGTAAACCTAGTTGAATATATTACACTGAAAGTAAACCTAGTTGAATATATTCCACTGAAAGTAAACCTAGTTGAATATATTCCACTGAAAGTAAACCTAGTTTAATATATTACATTGAAAGTAAACCTAGTTGAATATATTACATTGAAAGTAAACCTAGTTTAATATATTACATTGAAAGTAAACCTAGTTGAATATATTCCACTGAAAGTAAACCTAGTTGAATATATTACATTGAAAGTAAACCTAGTTGAATATATTACATTGAAAGTAAACCTAGTTGAATATATTACATTGAAAGTAAACCTAGTTGAATATATTACATTGAAAGTAATCCTAGTTGAATATATTCCACTGAAAGTAAACCTAGTTGAATATATTACACTGAAAGTAAACCTAGTTGAATATATTCCACTGAAAGTAAACCTAGTTGAATATATTCCACTGAAAGTAAACCTAGTTGAATATATTACATTGAAAGTAAACCTAGTTGAATATATTACATTGAAAGTAAACCTAGTTGAATATATTACACTGAAAGTAAACCTAGTTGAATATATTACATTGAAAGTAAACCTAGTTGAATATATTCCACTGAAAGTAAACCTAGTTTAATATATTACATTGAAAGTAAACCTAGTTGAATATATTACATTGAAAGTAAACCTAGTTGAATATATTACATTGAAAGTAAACCTAGTTTAATATATTCCACTGAAAGTAAACCTAGTTGAATATATTCCACTGAAAGTAAACCTAGTTGAATATATTACATTGAAAGTAAACCTAGTTGAATATATTCCACTGAAAGTAAACCTAGTTGAATATATTACATTGAAAGTAAACCTAGTTGAATATATTACATTGAAAGTAAACCTAGTTGAATATATTACATTGAAAGTAAACCTAGTTGAATATATTACATTGAAAGTAAACCTAGTTGAATATATTACATTGAAAGTAATCCTAGTTGAATATATTCCACTGAAAGTAAACCTAGTTGAATATATTACACTGAAAGTAAACCTAGTTGAATATATTCCACTGAAAGTAAACCTAGTTGAATATATTCCACTGAAAGTAAACCTAGTTGAATATATTACATTGAAAGTAAACCTAGTTGAATATATTACATTGAAAGTAAACCTAGTTGAATATATTACACTGAAAGTAAACCTAGTTGAATATATTACATTGAAAGTAAACCTAGTTGAATATATTACATTGAAAGTAAACCTAGTTGAATATATTACATTGAAAGTAAACCTAGTTGAATATATTACACTGAAAGTAAACCTAGTTGAATATATTCCACTGAAAGTAAACCTAGTTGAATATATTCCACTGAAAGTAAACCTAGTTGAATATATTACATTGAAAGTAAACCTAGTTGAATATATTACATTGAAAGTAAACCTAGTTGATTATATTCCATTGAAAGTAAACCTAGTTGAATATATTCCACTGAAAGTAAACCTAGTTGAATATATTACATTGAAAGTAAACCTAGTTGAATATATTACACTGAAAGTAAACCTAGTTGAATATATTCCACTGAAAGTAAACCTAGTTGAATATATTCCACTGAAAGTAAACCTAGTTTAATATATTACATTGAAAGTAAACCTAGTTGAATATATTACATTGAAAGTAAACCTAGTTGAATATATTACATTGAAAGTAAACCTAGTTGAATATATTACATTGAAAGTAAACCTAGTTGAATATATTACATTGAAAGTAAACCTAGTTGAATATATAACATTGAAAGTAAACCTAGTTGAATATATTACATTGAAAGTAAACCTAGTTGAATATATTACATTGAAAGTAAACCTAGTTGAATATATTACATTGAAAGTAAACCTAGGTGAATATACATCCAAGAGACTCTGTCAATGTGTAAGTATTTTATACAAAATAGCAGCATAGCAGTTGAGAAAAAAAAACATTGTCGTTTATCTTCATCTCATTTTGGGCATGCTTTTTGAAATGGCCATTCAATGCTCACTTTTAACTTTATTTCCTACCAAATTAGGAAATTAAGTCACTATATAATTGATAGTATAGTATTGATGGTGTAGTATTGATAGTCACTATATAATTGATAGTATTACTATTATTATTAGTATTACTATTATTAGTACTACAATTACATATATTCTCAGGGCGTCCTGTTTTTGTAGACATGCTGAAGAGGGACATTGTTTGGTTTAAGAGCCCAGCAAACACAATTCCTGTATGGAAATCTCTACTAAAAAGAAACAATGTCAAAGTCTCCATTGGGATTTCGATCTCGAACCCCTGGCAGTTGGTCTGTTAAGGACATTCAAATTCTTGCTCCACGTAAAGTGATTTCCTTTGTTGTGTTATTACATCAATCAAGCGAACATTCATTTTAATTGTATCGGTCAATGTCATGAGTCAGAGAATCATCTACTTGAATCAGTGAATTATATGCTGGGTAGAAAAACTTGATCCTCAAAGTCAGGATAAAAACCTATAATAAAAGAAATAAAACGGTAAGACATATCCAAGAATGTTTGCAATACAAATGAAACAGTAAGAGTAAAATGTCAAATGTTGCTAACCTTGTTTATATATTGGAATCGCTCTGTTTTAATCTTACAATCAGGAGGGATGAGTGCCAACTAAATGATAAATCAGAAAATTAAGTCGCAAGTGAATGAACACATCCACTTTAGAGATTGACTATGTACATGGCCTTAAAAGTTCTAATCACGTATAATCCACTTCTGAAAAAGACAGATAAAATCCATTAAAACTTGCTGGGTTTTTTTTGTCAGGTGGACTCAGTAACGAAACATTGTGATCACTTACCTAGCCTGTGATCTTGGAAACTCTTGTGTGCCAAAAAAATACTCCGGAGGCAAACAAAAATTATTTGGCCGAAAATGTTTTCTAGCAAGAAATCGGGACACGTCATATCAATTATAGTACGGAATTAATTAGGCATTAAAAATGTGCAATAATGTTGGATGCTGTGTTTAGTAAATGAGTTAGTTATTACAAGGTTAAAGATATCAAACTAGACAACTTGTCTCAAGGCTAAATATTTCAGTGCTTTAGGTGTGTAACAGAATTGAATTTACAAGTAACGCGACGTGATATTGACATATAAGATATAGTCTCTTCAAATATGTAAATGAAATTTTGCACGTAGATATGGATTTCTAGCATTTAAAATGTTAGTATTTTACTCGCATTAAAGTGAAATACAGCAAGAAGTCCTATTAATTTTCCACTTTACACTTGATGGTTAAATGGTTAGCGCTTGGCTTTCAAACCTAGGGTTTTTGAGTTCGTGTCTCTGTAAAGACTAAATTATAGTACCCATCTTTTTTTGTAATTAAAGTAGATACAGTATTCTAATTAAAACTAGCTTAGATAAGTCAGATAGAGAAAGCCATAGTATTAGTTGTTTCATACATCACACATATTGGTTGCTTCGGATATAGTATAAGCATTAATGCAAGCGTTATAGCAAAAGCGTTAATCCTAGTTGTCTCAGTCATAATACACGCTTACATACTGGTCGTGCTAGATCAAGACCAATCCTCATAGAAGGCCTGAACACTGACCTGCGACGTCATAACCTGTGGGCAGTGGAGACCATCATTTTTAATACCAGGTCACAGGTCTCTACGACGTGGCAACGAGCTATTGGTCTCCACTGCCTACAGGTTGCGACAACAAATGGTCTTGGTTAGATACATAGGTTATATGGCTACATCTGCCAGATGTGCTGGGTAGAGAGGAGAATGAATACCTGCCGTTTGGGACGCTGTCGTTAATGTAGTGCTTAATATGCCAGATGGTGTTGACGTTGAAACAGTTGTAGTTTCAGACGTTGTAGTTGCTGTAGCAGGGGTTGTATCAGTCGTTGAAAATGCTGTAGGTGTTGTGGTTATTGTAAGTTGTAATGTCGAAGTTGATGTCGAAGGTGATGTCGTAGGTGATGTCGAAGGGGATGTCGTAGGAGATGTTGTCTCTACTGTAGAAAAAATGTAGAGTAAATTTGCTTCAACAGCTCAGAAATAGCTTCGAAAGATTGCTCAAATATTTAATTCCGCACAAATATTTTATTCATGTTGGTGGCTGGAGGTTAAAGCACAGCTCTGGACCGATTAGCCTCGACTTTGAACGAAGGATTTTAAACTTCCTTATTCTGAGGTCGTCTATGAGACCAAAACACTGCAAGCCGCTCTGCTGGTGGTTACAACTACTGACAGACGGCCATCAACTGACCTACTCTTGTTTTAATATTTTCTGAAGAATGCAATAACTAGTACAGAACCCGAACAAAAAGTTGTTTATTTAAGAAGCCCTTGCAAGCAAATTAATAAAAAAAAAAGAAAGAAAATATTAGTACAGTATGAGGAAAAGACTGAAACTAACTAGATCTAAAGAATAAAAAACCCCACAAGCACCCAGATTACGCAATACAAGTTTCAAATAGAAAATAATGAAGGAAAATGATGGGGCCCAAAAAACATCCGACAAAAGTTGGAAGAATTCCGAGTGTCAGGTAAGATGTGACTATGCTAATTGTTACTAAAAATCCGTTTCTTTTTCTTTTTCATAGCATTTATATTATTATTATTATTTGTTTATATTATTACTATATTTCTTATATTATTAGTATAGCTATTGCTGCATTCTTAGGCTCTGGCATGGCAATGATTCGGAGTAACAGTGTTTCTTGTGAAACCCTTTAAATTTTACTTAACAATACTATCACGTAGAAAGTATATTACGTAGAAAGTATATCACGTAGAAAGTATATTACGTAGAAAGTATATCACGTAGAAAGTATATCACGTAGAAAGTATATTACGTAGAAAGTATATCACGTAGAAAGTATATCACGTAGAAAGTATATTACGAAGGCAATTTAATA
Organism: Biomphalaria glabrata; assembly: GCF_947242115.1. NCBI lineage: Eukaryota > Metazoa > Mollusca > Gastropoda > Planorbidae > Biomphalaria > Biomphalaria glabrata. Next base: position 39,343,540 of record NC_074715.1, read on the forward strand.
TTCTGGGCGCCTAAGATTTCTTTCATGTTCTTAATCACCCACCCACCCCCTTTCTTTTTCCCGGTGATATCCAAATATTATAGGACTATTTAATTACTTGTAGATGTAGTGCTTGTTGACTCGGTTGTTGTAATCGAAGCACTTGTTGATTCGGGTGTTGTAGATGTAGCACTTGTTGATTCGGGTGTTGTAGATGTAGCGCTTGTTGATTCGGGTGTTGTAGATGCTGAAGCTGGCACTGTTGTGGCTACACTTGGTGACGCTGTTGTGAATGTCAAGGTCACTGGCACTTCGTCAACTCTGAACAAAAAAAATTACTTGACACTTTACTGTTCCATTCTGAAATGGTTAGACTGCAAGTAACCTATCCCATAATTAAAGCAGTCCTGTCTAATCCAGAAATGTTTTTTGATGATTTGAATATGTTTAGCAGGAGTATTAATTCTAGAATCAAATAGTGGAATGAGTCTGTACATAAACCAGTGAAGCGTGTGAAGCAATAGTGCAGTTCATAAGTCTCCATCTCTTAAACTAAACAAGCAAAATGCAAAAAAAAAATACTTTAAAAAAACAAAGCTTTTATTAAATGTAGTTTTATCAATATGATTGGATCAGTCATGTAGTTAAATTTTTAATAGTTCTAGACTATCAGTGCGATTAGAAATATTTTTACCACTTAAGCGCAATTTCATACTTTTAGCTTTCTCAATACGCTATAATCTCATCACTTGTCTGGACCTGTTGGTAAGAGGTAAGGGAGAGAAAGAACGGAGGGAGGGGGTATCTGGATGATCGCTTTTTATTATTTAAAAAAGGAAAAAGTGAGCCTCCTGACTTCGAACTCGGGGGCTAAAGCCTCCTCAGCATCCTCAAGGCAATACGGTAAACACTGTGCTAATTCAACTAATACCCCCTTATCAGTCAAATACAATTTCTTTCCCTTGAGATACCAAACAAATAAATTAATTATCAATAATTAATCAATTAATTTGTTTATTTTTTAAAATATTTATTCGTGTGTTGACATGTAACAAAAATAATTGTGCAAAATTTCAGCTTGATCCGAGATTGGGTGTGCGAGAAATAACACGTACAAACATTTGACCAGACAGACAGACAGACAGACAGACAAGGTCAATTAATATAAAATAAAAAAAAATAAAAAAAAAACAACTGTACGAACAAACCTACAGTAGAAAAGCTTTTGATTTCAAACAAAGACATACCGTTACTGGTTCATTGTTTCACGACTAAGAGGCTTACCGAATCGCACTGTATATTGGAAATAGTATGGAATATATGTAACACGAGTTTATAATTTCAACTTACCTATATATTAGCTTATTAGGATCGACATCCCCCAAATAAAACATTTTATTTGTATTGGATGCTTCGTGCAGATAACACGTGGCCCCATCTCCTTTGAAGAAGCCAGCCTTTTAGTTGACAGAGAAACATACAAGTGTATGAGACAGCGCTAAAAGAATTCAATAATAAATGTGTAAATTTGGTTTACCCGTTAGTGTCCTTGCTTAAAGGGAAACTCCGATGGTTTTTCAAATTTGAGTTATCGACATATTTAAATTCTGCGTAAAAAGTTATAATAGTAAACATTTTACCATTTGTTACTTAAATTGCTTAGAAACATTTATATTTAATAAATTAGTCAGTAAATTCTTGACATCTAAAAAAAAACGGGGTTCTATGAGATTTTGTTTTAAGCTAGTTCATACGTCACTTCCATCAACAATACTGAAAGAGAAACTAGATTGGACCAATGGTATCGCTTCATTCTTACAGTAGCTGTTAGGCTGTTAAGCTTAGTGACGGCCTAGTCCAGAGCTATGATACAGTTATATATATGTATAGATAGATCTAAAGCATTAGGATAATCAACTCGACAAAAAGAGTAACATTTTCATCTAAGCCTCTCTCTATCCCAAGAAATGTGTCTGACTGATTCGAACAAACTGGTCAGTGTAAGGCTAGTCGAGACTACGTGTGGTCGGTCATGACAAGACAACCAAGCGATAGTGTTTGTTGTGTGTTGTGTGGTCTGGCGAGACAATACAGACTGCCGTGGTTAGTCAAGCATGTAAATCTATAATTTTAATACGCATCTTTTTTCTTTGCTTACAATATCCTAGATCTAACTGCATAGACCAAGATATATTTCTTTTACGAGAGTGTAAACTTTGCTGTATGGTCTCCTGTTATACAATAAGTCAATATATTAAAACACATTTGTGACGTCACATAGAAACCCGGTGAAAGTCTGACTGTTTTGGATGCGCAGGAAAATTACGTCAGAAAAACATCAATTACTAAGTTATTATTGCAAAGAAAAAAAAAGAATCATATATTCATTATCTGTAAATCAAAACACATATTATGTCAAATGTTCAATTTCGGTATAAGAATTCCCCTTTAAGTGCACCGTTTTTGAGAACGTTTTTCTTGTAACAAGTTCATGTTTTTTTCAGAGTACCAATGTCGCACTACAGAGTGAGTTGACAATGCAGACCAATCCCAACACCAGGGGCGTAACTAGGGATTTGGGGGCCCGGGGGGATTGACCTCTTTGGGGGCCCCTTACATTTCGACATTCGACATATGACAGGGAATAATGTACGCAAAAATATATACGCCCCAAATCCAATTGGTTCAGTATATCAGTAAACTTAACAAAAAGTAATCAAGACTCTTTTAATGAATAATACCTTTATTTATTAGTTAAATAATGCACAAGTGACAAATCTAAATTGATATCGCTTCACGTCGTGCATTCTGTGCAGCAAAGACATCTATAATATCAACTACATCGATACTTTCTAGTATTTGTGACTTCACTGACATTAAAGCCATGATAAACCTTTCTTGTGTCATTGTGCTCCTGAGATAGCTTTTGATGAACTTGAGCTTTGAGAATGATCTTTCACATGACGTAATAGAAGTGGCCTGAGTTAGCAGTATTCGGAGGAGGTTGCAAAGTTTGAGAACACGTAATTACCATATGAAGCCTGTTTCCTCAATATGTCTATTGGTGGTTGTATTACTGGTTTGTTGATGAAAAGTGCTCGTGCATCAATGACATCATTGAAAAAGCGATTTGCCATTTATTTCATCATACAAACAGGAAAAGTAGCACAGTTTGTCATAAGCGGGTCTTCATCTAACAGGTGTCTTGGTTCAAGAAGAAACCCAAAGGTATCCATTTTCTTTCCAACCTCTGAAATCTGCTCTTCATCTCCATATGAAATCTGTCCAGCACTTCTGTCGCAACACGTTTGAATTGCAGTTCTATTGACAGTCCTACATTATAACTCAACTTCCCATCAAGTCTTTTCTTTCTTCTGGTTGTTTTGATTACAGGGAATCCATAGTATTCACTACCTTCTTTTGCTTTTTCGATGGATTGGGTTTTTGTCAGTTTCTCATCATTTTGCAGAAAGCATGAAAGGGTACTAATTTCTTTAGCAGCTTGCCGTATATGCAGTCCAGACTTTTGTAGTTTCTTCTGAACTATATTAATTAGGCGCAAGAGCTTTGACCAGAATTCAAGATAGGCAAAAAATTCTTAATTTTCCACTGCATGAAGAAGATTCTGTGCTAATATTATATTGTATTACGTCGTTGTTGGTTGTTTATGTTTTGTGCGCAAGAAAAAGGATTCAGGAAATACAAAAGTGGGAAAGATCCATATCTCGTTATGCTCGAGTATAGAAATACTCCGATAAGTGGACTGCCGTATTCACCATCACAACTGCTAACGAGTAGAAGACTAAGGGAATCATTCCAACTGATCCCAAACTATTGAAACCATCGGTAGCTGAAAATGCAGAAACATTACTCAACGAACGACAGATGAAAAGCAAAGTGAAATACAATGCAAAAGCAAGACTACCTAAAGATTATACTGTCGGAGAGTTCGTCTAGGTCAAACATGGCAGAAAGCAGTTGTCATAAAAAAAACATTCAGCACCCAGATCTTACATCATAAAGACAAACGGAAAAAAATACAGAAGAAATCAACGCTTTTTGAATAAGAGTTTCGATGAAGACATCTCTGGGTACTATGATACCGATGAAGACAATGAACTGCAAACTGTTGGAACAAACGAAACAGACAGTTATAGACCAACGTCTAGAGAACTTTTTGTGCCAGTCAAGAAAACCAGAAGTGGACGAATTGTTAAAGTTCCTAGTAGACAGGGCCGGCCTTAGGCCACTGCAGCCTATGCGGTGTCAGTAGGCCCCGCGCTTTCATAGGCCCCGCGCTAATTCTAAGAGTACATTATTAAATTAAACCATTATAATGTATATAAAATAACAGGGTTTTCGTGACCTCCTGATTTTCCAGGGCCTCCAGGAAATCTCATGAAAGACAAAATATACGATAAAGTCCTGAACTTTTTTTGAATTTATTCAAATCTCCTGAAGAATAGACGAAATTGAAATTTTGGGGTGCCTATAAATAAAAAGTGGCATTGCGAGCTTTCATTTGATATAAATTAGGCCTATTTTCTAATTAAAAAAAAAAATTGACATTATGCTCATCCCTACCCAGACTAGGCCCCGCGCGATCCGTTTCGCATAGGGCCCCGCAAATGCTAGGGCGGCCCTGCTAGTAGATATCACTTTTAAGAACTTTAAAAGGAAGGGTGTGATAATAACTTCAAAAGGAATGATGTGCTAATATTAAATGATATTACATCATTGTTTGTTGTTTATTTTTTGTGCGAAAGCAAAAGGATTAGATGGAAATAAAAATAGAGTTTCCATTGGATTGAGGAACGATGAATAGAAGGGTAATAACTCGAGTGTGAAGTTGAATTCTGAAATTATAGAAGGTACACTCGAATAATGGACTATTCTAGCATTATTAAGAATAACTTTTGGATCTGTTATACTCGATTCTGTAAATTTTGATTCCAGGTTAATTAGTGTAGCCATAAAATACTCGACATTTAGATCTATTATTAGTAAAGGTAACAAGATACCTGGAATTCGCTGTATATCATGCAGTTTTATTCGTGGCAACAAAGTTTAAAATGTAAAACTAACTTTAAAAAAAACTTTGATCTCTGTGGGAAAATTTTTTTTTTAAATGTCAACAAAGTCAACGTTGAACGTACTGATAGACCTAGATCTAGGTTTAGTCTTTGTGATAAATTTAATCCATAAATGTTGAAAAAAAAAAAGACACCCGTTGACACTATTTGTCAATCAAATATATTAATTTATGTATTTACAATAAATTTCGGACACCCATTTGGGGGCCCCCCCTAGGTGGGGGCCCGGGGGGATTTTAAAATTCTCCTCCCCCCCATCCCCCCCCCCCCTTAGTTACGCCACTGCCCAACACCCAGATGTTTTCGCGTGTTTTCAAACCAGTTACAGTGGGGAATCATGCATTCATACAGATATGTTTATGTGTGCAGATGACAGTGTCGACAGCGGAGTCAAAACTTTTCTTGCTAAGTAGAAGCTGACTGGGCAATGATCTGTCCTGAATGTTCCTTTCCGGTCTTGTTTCTTCCAGTCTAGCTGCCACCACTCACCGGGTCTATTTTGTAAAGTGTCTAGGACAATCTAGGGGGGGGGGGGTATGATCAGTTGTTGTTGGCCTCCTTCAGTCGTAGAGCGACTATACATCATCTCGAACACTTTTTCATGTGACTTTGAAGCCCTATTTTGGAGGTACACCTCCGTCCACAAATATCGCAGGTTAAGGTGGATTTCGGTTTTGTGGTAGAGGAGCTGGCCATTTTCGTATGACACGCTTTTTTTCCAGAGCTGAGGCCCATGATTTTTTCCACTGCCCATAGCTTTCTTGGTCACCGTCTTTCTACTTCTAGTGCGGTCTAGGGCTATATCTTCCCAATGGTCAGTATCAATGTTTACTGTTTTGAGGTCCCGTTTTTTATACCATAATAGCAACAAAAAAATATATATATTCACTCTCGTGCTGAAAAATAAGCAAAATTGTTCTCTAATCGAAATACTTCATTTACATAGGTATTCTGTACACCAGTTAAAACAAGAACCTACTATTCATAGATGGGCTTCAATTTGTGAAAATCTCCATAAATGTATTGTATCAGTCCAGTAAATCGCACCCACATTGTACAGAAGGTGCAAACTATCTAGAGATGCAATGTTTTAGGGAGACCAAAGTTCTGCCCAAGTGAAACAAGAAGGGAAACAAAGCCTACACTGAACATAAACTGGCGAAAGAGACACGCCTTTAACCTGTGGGAAAAGTGTAATGTCGGCTTTAGCCGTTTTATCATTGTCGGTTGACCTGAAGAGACACTTGAAAGCTGTTTTGAAGTTGGTACTGTTAGGGCGAAGAGATATTAATAGAAAAAAAGTACATTATTTCTTTCAGACCTTGTATAGGGCAGATGATAAATCTCAGTTTCAATGAGGAAAAGAGGGTGTCATGTAGCCAGCACAACGGCAAACCAACTTTACTTTCCCCAACTGATGTCAGCTACCCATTAGAGATGAGTGGACTGAGGGTCGCCCTAAAAATCCTGAAATTCAAAATCCTAATCGAGCCTGAGACATTTCGGCTGTGAAACGAAGCGCCTAACTGCTCAGCCGCCAGCTGCCTATCTGTCGAGATAACTGAGTGGAACTTTCATCGTAAATGAGCGTAAGCACGAGATTGAAAGACAGTGTGTGTGTGTGTGTGTGTTTATCTTTGTATCCTTTATGGTGCATCGCTTGTCATCTCGGACTCAATTCGAGTTCAGTTTGGCAATATCTTTATTATAGACCTCTTAAAACCCTTTTTTTTTTCTATTACAGTTCACATTTGCCGCCACAACTAAATGTCCTTATTACCCTGCTGACCTCTGATTGAAATGATTCATTGTACACTTGTGGTTAAATAATGAACTATATCGATTTCCTTTAGTTCTACCATTAATCTTAGTATGAAAACTATGTCTAAAATGTTACCTTTGTGGACATTGTTATACCCTCTGCATAAATCCCATCTATATCTTTATAAAATACGTAATTTGTGAGGTCTTCAAAATAAGACCATCCAATAGTATCATAGTTGAAACTGACCAAACTCTGGACACCGTCTGTTGTGATGACCAACTGAAAAGTGTTCTTCTGTTGAATACAAAGAGTAAACAAATGTGGTCTAAAGGAGGTCAAGGTCATTTTCTTTGTTGTTTTTATAGAATGTCTCAGTTGCCTTGTAAAGAGAATTTGTTCAAGATATGTTCTTTCACCAATCCATTTTATATCGTTTACTAAATACAAAGTTGATATCACAATGAAGACAATTTATTTTGGCATCGATATTTAATTTGGCATCGATGTTTAATTTGGCATCGATATTTCACCTCCCGCAGGACGACGGGGAATGGCAGCGTGTAGGAACCCGAGACCGTTGCGACGACCGAACGATAGTCCAGAGCGTACGACCAGGCAGCCAGCCTTTCACCTGGATGGGCCAGCAAGTGTCCACATTGCTGTATGACATTGTTATCTATCTTATGGATTCAAGAAGGGATTAATTTTATGTATGTAAGCAGGTCTTTAGTCAACAATAAAAAAAAAATTAAATCGAGCTATACTCATAATCATATTTTCTATGTCAAACCGAAACCAATCGTCATAGTAGGCCTGTGACGTGGCAGCCTGAGGTCAGTTGAGGTCATAGCTCGTTGTCAGCCCCACTATGACTATATGTCTCGGTCAAACCCACCATAGTCCAAAATAGTTCAATAGCAACTTCTATAAAATGTTATTTAATATCCTCTTAGATTCGTAATATCTAGGTGGCTGCACATTCAATGTCTGCTTCTCTATGCTTACGCTTCCCATTCAAGTACACCTTGTAGATTATCACCAATAAACATGAAAACAATATGCTTACAAATATAGTATTACTTCTGCTCCACCACAGTCCTCGTGGAATCTGCGAATCGGATGAAGAATGTAGAATGTGGAGCATAGCTGAATTTTAGGTTATGGAAAGATCCGATGCAATACTTTAGACAATTATTTGGATGCCTGCGAGCAGTGATTGCACTAAAACTAATTTGAAATCTTATTTCTTGTCTCAAACGATGTCTACCTGATGAAATGTGATTTCATCTCTAAATAATTCTTCGGCTCCATGTGTCATACTAGGAAAATGCATTACGTAAAATCCTCCAAATAGCCAAACTTTATATTTTCATGGCAAAACTTCTTGTGAAACTAATAGTGATAAAGAATAAAGAAACTAGTGTTAGTTAAGTTTTTATGATTGTATAGTGGTGTAAAAAAAACAACTTCTATGAATAGATCACATTTAGGGCTTAGAAGAATGTTGATAATATCGTAGTTCTGAGAATGACATATTTTCAAATCTGTTGTTGATTTGATTGATAATTACATATTAAATATTTCCATACAGTTTACTGTCTAAAGATATATGTGCATGTTTTCATTGCTTTTATTTAGCGCATCTGTCATGCTATTGGCATGCTCATTTGACCATGGTCCAATCTCTTTTGTTGGCCAGTGACGGGAGCTGGTATCAGGGAAAAGGTTTCGATCCTGTCTTTAGGTGCTCAGCAAACAAAACTATGCTCAAGATTCGAACCCCATGTAGGAGACTGAACCGTGGTCAAGCGACTTTGGTTTCTCAACCACATATATCATATTTATTTGTGAATATCATTTTGTGACCCGAGGAAAGAAAATGTTACAACACAAAAATTAGTTTGATATTAGCTTCATTAAGAAGTCTGCATAACAATAGTAAATAGATGCTTTCTTTGTCCATAATTTAAAAACAACATATCAGAACCTGAAAATGAAACAAATATTATAACTAAATAGTTTATTAAATAGAAAGTTCTTTATCCTGGCTTACTTTAAAATCATTTTCATAACCATAATGTTCCGTTCCCACGTCGTACCACGTGACAATCAGTGCATACTTCGGTGTGAAAGTAGGTGAAAAGTTCGAGAAATTCCTGCCCAGTGTGGCCAACGTCTCCATTTCAGAGGGCTTGGATGTCAATCTGGAAATACCAGAAAGAAATAATTTTTCTTAATCAGTGGCTCATGTGCAAGATGCAGACTGCATCGGATAACAATGATTTTACGGGGATAAATCAATTGTATACTTATATTTTTTATTTGTCACGAAAGTGTGTCACACTTCACTATTTGCCCACCTATCCCCTTCTTAATTTGTGTTCCCTGCGCTATTAGAAGAAATTCTGCGTTGTAGACGCCAGAAGAAGGAATTCTGAAGCTTAAAATGCAGGGTTCTAGAGCAGTGCCATGGGCTAAGCTCTCGCAGAGACCTGATTGAGTGGAAGAAGAGAGCAGAGGGAGAGGAGAAAAATAGGAAGAGAAAAAGGCAGAGGAGAGAGGAAGATGATAGGTTATATAGAGGGGAGGAGAAAAACAGAAAAGAGAGAGAGAGAGAGAGAGAGAGAGAGAGAAAAGGAAGACAGATGAAGAAAGAGAGTGAGAGGTAGAGAAAAAAGATATGGGGGGAGAGAGGATGATAGAGAAGGGAGAAAGAGGGGAGATAGAGAGAAAAGAGAAGAGGGGAGAGAGAAGATGAAAGAAGGGAAAAAGAGAGGTGGAGAGAAAAGAGAAGAGGCGAGAAAGAGGAGGATAGAGAAGAGATAAATAGAGAGAGGGAAAGAGAGGAGAAAGAGGGAAGAGAGAGGAAGATAGAGTAGGTAGAAATAAAGAGAGGGAGAGAAAAGACAAGAGGGGAGAGAAGAGGAAGATATATTAAGGAGAAATAGAGAGAGGGAGAGAATGGAGAAAAAGGGGAGAGAAGAGGGAGAGAAAAGAGAAAGAAAAGAGAAAGAGGGGAGAGAGAGGAGGAGAGAGAAGGGAGAAATATGGGAGAGAGAGGAGAAGAGAGAAAGGAAAAAACAGAGAGGGAAAGAAAGGAGAAAGAGGGGAGAGAGAGGAAGATGTAGAAAGAGAAATAGAAAGTGGGAGAGAATGGAGAAAGAGGGGAGAGAAGAGGAGAGAGAAGAGAAAAAGAGAGAGAGAAAAGAGAAAGATGGGAGTGAAAGGAGGAGAGAGGAGAAACAGAGAGGGAGAGAAAGGAGAAAGAGGGGAGAGAGAGGAGGAGAGAGAAGGGAGAAACAGAGAGAGGGAGAGAAATGAGAAAGAGGTGAGAAAGAGGAAGATATATTAAGGAGAAATAGAGAGAGGGAGAGAATGGAGAAAGAGGGGAGAGAAGAGGAGAGAAAGGAGAAAGAGAGGGAGAGAATGGAGAAAGAAAGGAGAGAGAAGAGGATGGAGAAGGGAGAAATAGAGAGAGGGAGAGAAAAGAGAAAGAGGGGAGAGAGAGGAGGAGAGAGAAGGGAGAAATAAAGAATGAGGGAGAGAAAGAGGGGAGAGAGAGGAGGATAGAGAAGAGAGAGAGAGAGAGAGGGAGAGAAATGGAAAAGGAAGATGGAGGAGAAAGAGTTGAGAGAGATATGCATTTTGAAAGAGGGATTCTTTTTTTGGTTGGAGGGGAGTGAATCGAAGGGGTGACAACTAAGACTTATTGCACCATGTGACAATATTCAAGTTCAAGTAACTGCCATGATCTCGATAAACATGCAGTCAAAATGCAAAACAAATTGAATGTAGTACGTATTGACAATATCGAGCACTGTGAATGTTGTCTACCTCCTACAATAATAGTGCAAAGGACTTCCCTTAAACCTATAAGGCCATATAGCTAACGATATGAGGTAAGACTTAATAGTTTTGAATAAGACGAAGGAGTGTTGTAGGTAGTACAAAGATACGGACTTCTTTCAAGCTATTTATGTTTCAAATATGCTACATATGCCAGTTAAAAAGTTCCTATATACTTTTTGTATTGGTAGACGGTAGCACGAAACAAAATTTGAAAGAGAAGAGAAATTAATATCGATCTTCCATATAAAAATACACTAAGGACCAAACTTACACTGTAAAGAACTGATCAAGTAGCACTGGCGGATACAGGGAGGGGGGGGAAGGTGGGGAGGGGCGATAGCCTCCCCCCACTAGGCCTTCCCGACCCCCCCCCCCCCATCCCCCCCCCCATCCCCCATCATAAACTTTGGAGTTGGGGGACGGTCCAATTTATTTGTAGAAATCACAGCTTTTTAACAGAATAAACTAAATATAATTAAAACTTGTTATTTCTATTTTAACCAATAATTATATTATGTCGTTTCCCTGTTAGCCGATGAGGTAGGGGTTGGGGAGGGGCAATATACTACTGCCCTTCCCACCTAAACCCTTTAAGTGAAGTTTACTGGGCGTTAGTGTTAGGGTTTGAAAAAAATCGCCCCCCCCCCACTCCAAAGTTATGGATCCGCTAGTGTATAGTAGGAGCCCTATATGTTAGGTAAAATGTGTACACATGCTCCTTCTTCACTAGTGCTATTAGAGCATGGAATGGGTTGCCTGAGCCAGCCAGGAAAACCAGACACTTGGCAGAATTTAAGTCATTGATTAACATGTATGACTACATGCATGACGCGTAGGACGTAATCATCTTCTTTTTTTGA